>NC_056730.1:424431376-424636376 GCF_019279795.1 Protopterus annectens | reverse complement strand
TGTAGTTGTTCTGAGTTAGCATCAAAGGCATCAGGGGTATTGGCCACATATTGTTCCGAGACAAGCTCCTTAGTAGTGGATACCAGTGTTGTCTTGGCCAGTTTGGAGCTATCAGGATTATCCTTGGATGTTCTTCCTTGATTTTTAGAAGTACTTTGTGTATCAAGGGGAGGTGGGAATGCATAAGCTGTTAGGCCTTTCCAGCTGAAGGAGAGCGAATCCACTTTCCATGCTAGTGGGTGAAATGTCCTTGTGCAGAATTTTTTGAGTTGGTGATTGTGAGGAGATGCAAATAGATCTATCTGAGGCATTCCCCACTTCTTTGTAATGGTCCTGAAGATGTCCGGGTGCAGGTGCCATTCGTGAGCATCTGATGTGGTCCTGCTTAAAATGTCCGCTAGAGTATTTTCTTTTCCTGGTACAAATCTTGCCTGCAGCTGGATGTTGTAGCTGAGTGCCAGGGTCCACAGTTCCAAAGTCATTCTGCATAGGGGTATGAATGAGTGCCTCCCTGTTTGTTGATGTACCACATGACTGTGGTGTTGTCTGTCCTTATCAACAGCTGGCCCTCTTTGAGAAATGGTCTGAACTTTTGGATAGCCAGTTTTACAGCCAGCATTTCTTTTAGGTTGATGTGCAGGTGAAGTTGATCCTGAGTCCACAATCCTTGCACGCATTTGTCCAGCATGTGGGCCCCCATCCTAGGTCTGAAGCATCTGTTGTAATGCTCTGGCTTGCTTGACATCTGTGAAAGGGAAGGCCTGGGTTGGACCGGCATGCCTGGGCCCACCATAGGAACTCCTGTTTTAAGCATGGAATTAGTGGGATTTCTGTTTCGAGGCTGTGCCTGTGTTGGGACCATAAATTCCGTAGGTACCACTGTAGTTTTCTCATATGTAGTCTGGCAAATGGAACCAAAATTATGCATGATGCCATGAAGCCCAAGGCCTGCAGAACTTTTCTTGCTGTTAATTTGTTCAGCTTTGTTAGTGACAAGAAGTAAAGAGGGAGTTCTGTTTGTTTTTCTGTAGTTAGGAATGCCATTTGTCTCACTGTGTCCAATTCCGCTCCCAAGAATGTCCTTGTTTGGGATGGTATCAGCCTTGACTTTTGTAGATTGACTGTGTATCCCAGTGCTTGTAGCAAGTAAATGACCCTTTGCAAATCTGTTGTCAACTTGCTTTTGTTGTCCCCTTGTAGCAGGCAGTCGTCCAGGTATGGGTAAATATGAATTCCCTGTAGTCTGCAGTATGCGATTACTGATGCCAGGCATTTTGTGAATACTCTGGGGGCAGTAGATAAGCCAAAAGGCAATGCTGAGAATTGATAGTGCTCTGATCCTGCAAGAAATCTGAGGTATCTTCTGCAGATTGGTCGAATAGGGACGTGCAGGTATGCCTCCTTGAGATCTAGAGTTACCAGCCAACACTCCTTGCCCAGCATGGGAAGAAGTTGCTGTAGGGTCAGCATTTTGAATTTTGGGACAATGATGTATGTATTCAAGGTGGACAGGTCGAGAATTGGTCCCCAACACTTTCCCTTTCTTGGAACTAGGAACAGTCTGGAGTAGAACCCTTTCCTTGCTCTGCTGTAGGCACTTTTCCACAGCTCTCATGTTTGCTAACTCCATTATCTGTTGTAAAGCTTCTGTTTTTTGATTTGGAGGTAGATTTGGCATTCCTCTTTTGACTGGTATAGTGTGGAAGTGGAATCGGTAACCTTGATGTATAATTTGCAGAATCCACTTGTCTTTTGTTATGTGGTGCCAGTTCTTTGCAAATAAAGTTAACCTTCCGCCTAGTGGAGCTGCTATTTGTTCCCTGGTAGGCGGTTTTAGGAGTAAGTCACTGTGGCTGTGTTGAAGTAGTGGCAGTGGCTGTGTCTGTGCCTCTGTTGTTACCTTGCCACTGTCGTCCTCTGTAGGCACTTCCTCTGGTTTGGTTTCTGCCTCTGGAACGTCTATTCCTGCCACTTTGAAATCTTGTGGAGTCAGGAAAGGACCAATTCTTGGCAGGCCAGTTCCTGCTAAACCTTGGGGGTTGAACCTGCAGGAAATCTTTAACAGTTTGAACTGATTTTGCCTTTTCTTCCATTTTCTTCATAACCTGCTGGGCAGGTGCACCAAACAAACTTGTCTTATCCATAGGAGCATCTAACAATTTAGCTTTAACATGATCTGGTAGAGCTTGCTCCTTTAGCCATGCATGCCTTCTTATCACTGTGCCAGTCATGGCTGATCTAAATGAAGCCTCCAGTGCATCATAGCCACATTTTAAGGAATGGTTACTAACCTGTTGTATGTTATTTACCATTTCTAATACCTATTTCTTGTCAAGAGCTTCATCAGTGGTTAATTTTTTAGTTAACTGATCAAGCATAAACTCTTGGTATTGTATCATGTGAAACTGTCAGTTTAAAGCTCTAGCTGAGAGATTAGCTGAAGTGTCTACTTTTTACCCCATCTGTCTAATGCCCTTGCTTCCCTTTCAGAAGGAGTAGGGTTTTAGCTATGGTCATGCAACTGCCTTGGGACCCTGGGATATAGTTTCTGGGTCTGCAAGGGGGCCTTGTAAAGGTGGTGATGAGTGTCAGGCACCCTGTAAAATCTGTCTGGTTTGGCAGGGGCTGGGGGTAATGAGTCTGGAGCAGAGCAGACATCATTAAAAGCGTCATCTACCACAGAAAGAACAGGAGGTATAGCTAAGGGCCTGTGCTGTGGAAGGTGCAGAAAGGTTCTAAGTCTTTTACGGGAATCTGAGAATTCTTGTTGCTGCCATTGGAACTGCTCTCGCATGGCATGCAAGGTTTCCCCAAAGGAGAATTCTTCTGGAGGGGAAGCAGCTGGAATGGATTCTTCAGCATCAGAATCCTCAAAATTGGAGAAAGGGGCCTCTGGCTGGTCAGTAATGTCTGATTCATCTGCAGAATCATCAGAGGACACTGGCTCAGGGGGCTCTGCCCTAGGTCTCTTATCTGGGGGCTGAGAGGCCCTGTCTGGGTGAGATTGAGATCCTCTAATTAAAGAAATCAAATCTTCTGCCAAGGTGAGGATTTGAGAACTAGAAGAGGGCCTGGTTGAGGGTGGTTTAACAGGCACTGATTTGGTAGTCTTGGCTGCTTTAGCCCTGGCGAAGGCCTTAATGGACATGGCTGCTGGAGGCCTAGCAGCACCACGTGCTGGGGTAGAGACATCCAGGGGAATGGTGTCTGATAAGTCAGTGGGTAAAGTTTCAGAGGCCGATTCAAGAATTGTAGCAGGGGCCTCAAGTGTAGAGATAGATTCGGCTGTACCTAGATCAGTTTTCTCGGTTTCGGCCGAAACCGAGACACTCGCGGTTTGCTTAAGCGTGGTTTCAGGCGAAACCGCGGACCGCATGTGTCGGTCTTTTCTTTGCGTTTTTTGGCAGAAAGTGTAGTCGGAGGTTCCGACGACATAATGTAAGCAAAGTCAGAACCGAAAAACTGTTCTGCAAACTCCGACCGACGCCTAAGCGTTCGTCGGTTGAAGGAAGCACAGGCCGAACAGGCTGCTACGTCGTGGGCTGGGCCTAAACAAGGCAGACAGTAAGAATGGAAATCTTTATGAGGTATTTGTTTCCCACAGGTTAAACAATTATTAACTTTTTCTGACATCGGCTGAGGCAAGAAAGAGTCCCCAACGGGTACTTAGCTTTAGAAGTCTTGGTAGTATTCGGTAGAAAAATCTCTGGATCCGACCGACCGGCACTTGCGAACAGCTTCTGCTTCGGGCGCCACGCGGCAAGAAAGACTGAGGAAAATGGCGTCGGCTGATGCCTTTATACCCGAAGTCCAACAGAGATGACGTCGGATGAAGAGCGACATCAGCCGAAGCCGGACCCGGACTTTGGAATCCGGCCGACTGACGGGCTGCCTGACGACAGGACAACCCAGCTGTTATGACTGCAGATGCATCCATGAAGGACATCTAGAAATAGCACAGTGTTGCAAGTCCACAGAAACGGTTTATTCACACAGAAACCACAGGTTAAGCACTTTCATCAAATAGTATGACTTCATCAGAACAAATGATTTTAAAAATTTAAAACTTAAATAGCAGCCAGTTTGAATTCATTGGTTAAAAACTAACCAGTCATATATAATACATACCCATTCTCATGAATAATAAAATACAAATGTTGAATAATTAATTGATTAAATGCTCAAATTATAAAACACATATGTACTATGCAGATGAATAAATGAAAAAATGAAAAATTGTACACATTTAAAATACTTGCAACATAATTAAAATACATGTTGATTAACCTCAGCGGATGTACTCATTGTTTCTGCCATTCCTGCTTCCATCAAGGATCCTGGGTTTGGTTGGGAAACAGAGGTCTGAAAAGATCCCAGGCTTTCATCTGCCTCAAGAATCTCGCTAGATGCCTGAGGCGCAGTGTGGGAATCCGGCCTGCTTTTCTTGGCCCCCTTCTGTGGCGGTTCATCGGACGTGCCTACTACACCCTCTACACCGAGCGCAAGATGCTGGAATCTTTGATTTTCTAAGTATAGCTTTAATGCGGCCGGACAGCTGCAGGGAGTTTTAGGTAAAAGGGTTTGCAAATGGGGCAGGACAGTCATGGGCCCCGCCTAAACAGAAAACGCACTTTTCGTGTGTGTCCTTATGAGGAATTTGTCTCCCAAAAGCACACTTCCCCTCTCTAGTGGACATGTACATCTTAGAAACTAACAAAAGACAAAGAAAACCCAGCAGGCTACTTATCTGTATCGGTTGACTGTAGCAGTCGTCAGAAAATGAGTGATCTGCTTCCCGAACTGGCGAACAGGAGTCCGACATTCACCGCAGCAAAAACATTCTGAACACAGTACGTGCAGACGTCACATTTATAGCCTACGATGGTTTATGGCTCTGATATAGGACATCACATGTACACTCCTGCTCCAAAGACTTTGGTATACTGGCCGGATGTCAGTGCTGCAGGCAGCAACCTCCCTACTGTAATGAATACTGCAACATGAGAATAGGAGGACATCAAAAGGTCTCCCGGCCTACACCAGGAGACACTCCAACTACCACTTGATTTGATTTTGACAGATTTGTCAATATTATGAGAAAAGCCATAGAATGACTCAGTTTGGACCACTGTGTCGCTAGTGTCCACTGCACTATCCTCATGTGATATCGCACCATGGGAACTAAGCAGACTGCTGCAGCCATGTGACTTGAGTTTGAGAACTATAGATGCCAGAGTTTGAGAACTATAGATGCCAGTGGTTTTCTGTAAGACAGTAAGGAGGTGGCCTGAACAATGGGTCGAAACTCAGAAGTGGGAATATTACAATTTGAGAGACTGTGCTGCTGACAGCCTTTGAACTTTGTCTGGACTTCTGATGGTTTACGGTGATTCCCAAGGAATGGCACAATTGGAGTAATTCATCCCTGGCCTTGACTAGTGATGCCCTCATCAAGGTGGTGAGAAGCCAGTCAAGTACGGGAAGACCTAGAAACCCTGCAGTTTGGCCTGCCATGACTGCCACGCACTTGAACATCTGGGGAGGGGGGTGAGATCAGCGCCCAGCCAGAAATGCAGAATCCTCCTGGAGTACCTCACTGTCTTTATATGATGACAAGCATCCTTGAGATTGATGGAGCACATCCAACTGCCCTTCCTCAAGAGTATCAGAATGCAGTGCACCATGACCATCCAGAACATGGTTGTTTCACAAAATGATTTATTTTGCTTTTATCCAAAATTGACCTGAGGTCCTTTTTCTCCTCCTCTGGAACCAGGTAAGGGATTCCTCTGGCGTATCAAGGTGCTTCCCCCTTGCACAACCTCTTGCCATGACTTTCCTGTCCAGCGGAATCTGGAGGGGACGTAGAAGAGGCCAGGGGGCCCTGGGTGCAGGATGGTCTGGAGGCTAGTTGAGAGTTGGCTGTCCCATAGCAACCTGATGCGAGTCCACAGACAGAGAAGACAAGAGTAAAGGGATGCAGGTTGACACCAACCACTCCATCTCCAGGTTGGAGAACACCTCTCTATAATGTAAAAGCTGAAGGCTGAATCTGTCTTCCCACAGCTGCATCCATGGGATCCAAAGACTCCAAAGGGAGTTGAACTTCAAGAGATGAAATGCTGAAGGGGAGAAGTGACTCCAAAACACAACACATTAAGCCTCACCCAGACACCCCAGCCCCAAAGGGTCAGCTACATGGTCTGTTTGTTTCAGAGACAGCCGAAGTAAAGAAGGCCAAGACAGGGATGGGAGTCAAAATCTACCAAGCCGTTAGATCTGACCCAATCCATGGTAAAGCAACCCACTTTGGGAACCCAAGAGGAGCCACTGGGCCCAAGGGAAGAAACATATTCTTAGGACCAAAGCCTCGGGTCTAGGTCCAGTGGCCAAGGGGATCACACCTAACTGTATCTGGGTTTGCAGGAAGGAACACATCAGCTGTTCAAACTCAAAAGGTCTCAAACTCCAGATCAATCTGACCAACCAAGACAAAGACGCTACCACTGTTAGCAGAAGGCTCCAAGGACTGGGCTCGTACCAGTAAGTCTCAATTCACAGGAAGAGATGTAGAGAACTCTAGAGAGAACTCTCAGGGAGTAGAGGGGGTGAAAGGTGAATGAACCCTGCTCGAGGGAGCTTCCCCTCAACAAAAATGGGCTAGAGATGCTAATTATCAAGGAAGCAGACTTCACCACAGTCATGAGAAAATGGTTCTGAGGGGTCAAATCTGAAGATGGCACCGATACAGTCAGAGGGGCCATGGATCTTTGGATCTGGCTGGCTAGAGGTAAGAGGAGCTACATGTTTACGGTGTTTCTTAGAAGAACTGAGGTCTTTAGTTCTCTTCTTCTGACCTCAATCACCCTTCTCATGTTGCTGGCTGGAGAAAAAGTGAAAGAAGCATCCCCAGCTGGCAAAAGACCTTTAAGGACCAGCTTGGCTCACCTTTCATTAACATCTCAGGACTTGAAACTATCAAAAATGGCAAACTGAGTCTCCAGGTAAGTAGGTCCAAGACCAATTGTGCAAGTCTTGAGAAGGGAGCTTGTGACAACACACCACACACAGTACAGTTTTGTACCTACCATAAATGTAGATGTCCGATAGATATGCAACTGCAGTCCTTACATATGGGTTGTCCTGCCTCAGGAGCTCTTCGGTCGGCCGGATTCCAAAGTCTGGGTCCGGCGTCGGCTGATGTCGCCTCCTCCCCGACGTCAGAGCGGCTGGGGTATAAAAGCATCAGCCGACGCCATCTTCCTCAGTGTTTCTTGCCCCAGATGCCAGGTGCCCTTCAAGGAAGGCTAAATTTAGAAACTGGATAAAAAATTCCAGACATACACAACAGTAATAAACAGATACACCATAACAGATATCCCCAGCTAAGTTGTATAAGGGGGAGTGGACCCAAAAGGAGAAGATGCAGAGGGGTAGGAGGGAAAACCTGACTGCAGTTGCATATCTATCGGACATCTACATTTATGGTAGGTACAAAACTGTACTATGTCCTTCAAGAATGCAACTGCAGTCCTTACATATGGGTTGATTACCATAGTCATGCTGGGGGTGGTAGGCTCTAAGATAAAGATGGTGTAGCTAAAATGCCCTGCAGGACTGCCGAAGCAAAGCCTGCTCGGTATCTGGAATATAAAGGCAGGTTGTAGCGTTTGGAAAATGTATGCACGGAGCTCCATGTAGCAGCTTCTAGAATGTCCTTTGTAGCCACCCCTCTTAGAAAGGCTGTGGAGGTGGCTATAGCTCTGGTGGAGTGTGGCCTGATATAGGCTGGCACACGTTTTCCATGAAAAGAATAACAATCTGATGCAGTGTCCAATCCATTTTGAAATTGTTTGTTTGGAAATTGCCTTTCCTTGCACTCCAGCAGCGTAAGCTACAAATAGCTGGTCAGATTGTCTGTTGGCCTTTGTTCTGTCCAAGTAGTAGCGCAGTTGTCTGTGTATGTCCAAAGTGTGCAGCAGCTTTTCTCCTTTATTTTGAGGATTGGTGAAGAAGGTAGGCAGGTGAATTGCTTGATTTAGAGACACCCTGGATATCACTTTTGGCATGAATGAAGGATTGGTTCTTAAAGAAACTCTGTCCTGATGAAAAATGAGAAATGGAGGTACTGCCATGAGGGCCTGTATCTCCGAAACTCTTCTTGCTGAGGTAATTGCCAACAGGAAAACTGTTCTCCAGGAGAGGAATTGCAATTCTGAAGATGCTGCTGGCTCAAAAGGAGGAAGAGTTAGTTTTTCCAACACGAAGTTGAGGTCCCATGCAGGCACTGGTGGTTTTCTGGGAGGTTTGATATTCTTTATCCCTCTTAGAAACTGTCTTAGCAAAGGATGTGAAAACACAGGTGGATCACTGTTGTAGTTTGCTGAAATTGCTGAAGCGTGTATTTTTATGGAAGAATATGAAAGTCCATTATGTAGCATTTCTGCCAAGTATTCTAGTATCTGTGGGATGCTCATAACTGATGCATCCTGGCCCTTGTTGGCATTCCAGATGTTGAATCTCTTCCATTTGGCTGAATAAGTTTTTCTGGTGGAAGGTCTGCGTGCTTCCAGTAAAATCTGTTGAACTTCCTTGGAGAGAGAGATATGGGGAGAAGTCATGGAACCCTCCAAGCTGCCAGCTGCAGAGTTTGCAGGTTGGGATGAACCGTCCTGTAATTGTGCTGAGTCAAAAGCAGAGGCCATTGAGGCAGGGGCCACGGCTTGGTGCAAGTTATGCTCCTTAGTAATGGATACCAGTGCTGTCTTGGTCAGTCTGGAGCTATCAAAATGCCTTTCGGTTGTTCTGCTTTGATCTTCAGTAACACCTTGGTCATTAATGGTAGAGGTGGGAATGCATAGATTGTTAGAGAGTTCCAGCTGAAGGAGAGAGCATCCATTCTCCAGGCTTGAGGATGGTGTGTCCTCGAGCAGAACTTCTTCAGATGATGATTGAGGTGTGAGGCAGAGAGATCTACGTCCGGCCTCCCCCATGCCTGAGTTATTTGTGAAAAAATGTCTGGATGCAACATCCATTTGTGTGGGTCCAAGATGTTTCTGCTTAGACTGTCCGCCAGAACATTGTCCTTGCCTGGAACAAACTGGGATTGCAACTGTATGTTCAGTTTCAGGGACTTTTCCCAAAGAGTCATTGTTAGTCTGCAGAGGGGGTAAGAATGAGTACCTCCGTGTTTGTTTATGTACCACATAACAGTGGTGTTGTCTGTCTATTAGCAGATGACCTTGTTGAAGAAATTTTCCGAAGGCCTCGATTGCATGAATGACTGCTAACATCTCTTTTTGATTGATGTGTAGATGCACTTCCCGGGGAGCCCATTGCCCTTGAATGCATCTGCCCTCCATGTGCGCCCCCCATCCATGATCTGAGGCGTCTGTTGTAATGGTTTGGCTTGTTTGAGGTTTGTTGAAAGACATGCCATTGTTTAGCTGGCTTGCTTGTGCCCACCACAGAAATTCCTTTTGTAGACATGGAATGAGTGGGATAATTGCTTCTAAGCTGTGGCTATGTTGAGACCATAAACTTTTTAGGTACCATTGTAGTTTTCTCATGTGTAGTCTTGTCAGTGGAATCAGTAGAATGCAAGATGCCATGTAACCCAGGGCCTGCAGGATTTTCCTTGCAGTCATCTGGGTGAGTTTTGCTAGGCTTTTGAAGTAATCTGGTAATTGTTCTTGCTTCTCTTCTGTGAGGAAAGCCATTTGTAATTTTGTGTCCAGTTTGGCTCCTAGAAAAATTATTTGTTGGGATGGCAGTAGTCTTGATTTTTGAATGTTGACTGTGTATCCCAAAGCCTGTAGTAAGTGAATGACATAATTCAAGTTTTTTGTCAAGGCTTGCTTGCTGTCCGCTTGTATAAGGCAGTCGTCCAGGTAAGGGTATATTTGTATTCCCTGGAGTCTGCAGTGTGCAACTACTGATGCCAGGCATTTTGTGAATACTCTGGGCACAGTAGATAAGCCAAAAGGCAATGCTGAGAATTGATAATGCTCTGGCCCTGCAAGAAATCTGAGGTATCTTCTGCAACTGTGTCTGATTGGGACATGCAGGTATGCCTCCTTGAGGTCCAGTGTAACCAGCCAAGACCCCTTGCCCAGCATGGGAAGAAGTTGCTGTAGCGTCAGCATTTTGAATTTTGGCACAATGAGAAAAGTGTTTAGAGCGGACAAGTCCAGTATAGGTCTCCATTGCTTTTCTTTTCTTGGAACAAGGAGCAGTCTTGAGTAGAATCCCTGGCCTTGTTCCTGAGGAGGGACTTTTTCTATTGCTTTGATTTGTAGCAGCTTTGAAACTTGTATGAGTGCCTCTGCCCTTTGATTTTGTGGCAGATTTGGCATGCCTTGTCTTGTTGGTAAAGTATGGAAGTGGAACCTCTAACCTTGGTCTATTATGTCCAGAATCCATTTGTCCTTTGTTAAAACATGCCAATTTTTTGAAAATAAGGATAATTTTCCGCCTAAAGGTGCTTCTCTTGGAGCCTTGGTCGGCGGTGTGAAAGTCAAGTCATTGTGTTTGTCCCTGTGGAGCAGTAGAAGTCCCCGCGCCACTTCTCTGATTAGTCGGTTGCCATTGGCGTCCCCTGTAGGAGCCTCGGTTTTGCCCTCTCCCTCGGGCACGCTTGTTTTTTCCCCTTTGGAACTTGTCAGTGTCTGGAAAGGACCAATTCTTCGAAGGCCAATTCCTGCTGAACTTTGGTGGCTGAACCTGGAGGAAATCTTTGACTGTTTGCACTGATTTAGCCTTTTCCTCAACTGATTTCAACACATCCTGAGCATTAGCACCAAATAGCTTGTGTTTTTCCAGAGGTGCATCTAGAAGCTTTACTTTAACATGATCTGGCAATGCCTGTTCTTTCAACCAAGCATGTCTACGTATGACGGCCCCTGTCATAGCTGCCCTACATGAAGCTTCCAATGCATCATAACCACACTGAAGAAAATGATTGCTAACCTGCTGTGTATTATGAACCAAATCCTGCAAGGCCTTTCTATATAAAGGCTCAGGAGAGGCTAACTTTTTCTGCAAATCATCCATCAAGAAATCCTGATACTGAAACATATGAAAAAGGCAATTAAGAGCCCTCATGGCAAGGGTGGTTGAGGTATAAACCCTTTTGCCCCACCTCTCCAGGGACCTGGATTCCCTGTCTGCGGGCAAAGGGTTTTTGGCCGTGGAAGTGGCCACTCCTTTGGGCCCCTGGGAAATAGTTTCTAGATCAACAGAATGGGCCTTAAAAAGATGTTTATGAGTCTCAGGAACCCTGTAGTATCTGTCTGGCTTGACAGGAGCAGGAGGGAGAGAATCAGGAGAAGCACTCGATTCTGAGTACACATCATCCAAAACATCTAACACTGGTGGGATAGCTAAAGGTCTGTGCTAGGGAAGCTTAAGGAAAGTACGAAGCCGTTTCCTGGAGTCGGAGAATTCCTGGCCCTGCCACTGAAAATGCTCTCTCATGGAGTGGAGAATTTCCCCGAAAGAAATATCCTCAGGAGGAGAGGCAGAAGGAATAGATTCCTCAGCATCAGAATCCTTGTAGGCCTGGAAAGACTCTTCCTGGGAATCTGAATGGTCTGAGTCACCAGAGGCTTCATCTGAGGAAAGGGTATCTGTCTACTCAACCCTAGGCCTTTTGTCTGAAGGCGGCTGAGTATCTCTGTCAGGATGGGCCTGGGAGCCTCTGATTAAGGAAATTAGATCTGCAGCTATATCTGTTTATCAGAAGTGGGACCCTGAGAAAAAGATTTAGGAGGGAGAGACTTAGCCTGGCTGGCAGCCTTAGCACGTGTGTAGGCCTTGATGGACATAGACACCGGAGGCCTAGCTGCCCCACGTGCTGGAGTAACTTTGTCCACCGGTATGGTCTCAGGCAAATCTTGGGCTTCGGTTTCTGGAGGAAAATCAACAACCGGCACTGGGGTAGGCTCCGGGGCCGAAGAGAATGATAAAGTGGTGTCGTCAGTCTGGAGCGGTGGAATTACCGCCTCAGAAGAGACCGATGCACCACGCGGTAGGTTTTGGCGTGGTGTCGGTGGAAGTCGCGGGCCGAGGGTGTCGGTCCCGGTCCTTCCGTTTTTTGGAAATATGTGTTGTTGGTTGTTCCGACGGCATGATATAGGAGTACTTTTTGCCAAAAAAATCTTCAGCAAATTCTGCCTGGCACCTGAGTGCGCGCTTATTGAAGCAAGCGCAGGTAGCGCAGGCCGAGACGTTGTGGTCTGGGCCAAGGCAGGGAAGACAGTAAGAATGGAAGTCCTTATGAGGTATTTGTTTACCACAAGACAAACGGTTATTAACTTTTGCAGGTTTATCTGACATCGGCTGAGGCATGAAAAGGTTCCCCAACGGGGTACTTAGCTTTTTGATGACTTCAGTTACTGAAAACACAGGAGCTGGCCGACTGGCACTTGCGAACTGCTTCTGCTTCGGGCACCGCACGGCAAGAAAGACCGAGGAAGATGGCGTCGGCTGATGCTTTTATACCCCAGCCGCTCTGACATCGGGGAGGAGGCGACATCAGCCGACGCTGGACCCAGACTTTGGAATCCGGCCGACCGAAGGGCTGCCTGAGGCAGGACAACCCATATGTAAGGACTGCAGTTGCATTCTTGAAGGACATCTTTTAAATCCCTTTATCCATTCCCAAGTCACAACAAAATGCACCTTAACTAAAAATTATGAGAAAAGTCCCTACTTCAAAAAATAAAACACTCCACACAACAAGCCAGGAAAAGCCACCTATGCTAACTCCTACCTAACCTAAATACTAGACCACCTAGCCACTGGAAAAAAAACTATATGAACAGACTAAGTATCAAACTATCCTATACTATAACAAGGGTAGACGATAAAAAGGGTAGAACTGCTTTCTAAGTTACTGAAAAGGATACAGCCCCAATGGAGCTCTTGATCAAACTGCTATCCTTGAAGGTGGCAAATGAGATCTGGGACTAGTCTGTCAGAGCTAGGTATTATAAGTACAGGAGGTGGAGCTTAGGGGGATGAAGTCTTCTGGAAATGACTAGTCTTGAATTCAAGTTAGGTCCAATACCCACAGGTTCAACACAGATGGAAAAAACACTGGATCATCAAAATCTAGTAGTTCCTTGCAGTATTAGAATGGCATGGACCATTCCTAGTAGTCAAACCAATTTAAGAGTCCAGGCTTACAGTTTTTTAGCCCTCAATGGGCACCATGAAATAGTTCTACATGTTCTGTCCACTCTCACTTTGGGGGAGACCATAAAATGGATGATACTTTTTGGCACTTGGATACTGGCTCCTCTTGTAGGCTAAAGTTCAGTTCACTTGTAGGGCATCCCAGTTAAATGCCCCTGTCTGGCAAAATCCAATTTCCTCATTGAAAATGGATCTACCTTTTTGGATTTGCCAGTTCTTGAATTGGCAAAATGCAATATCACCGTCTCTGGTTCCTCTTTCGGAATGTAGAAAACTATGTTAATCCTTCAGGAGGGCCTTTTCGGTGTCTGTCTGTAAAAAAGCAGGCAAGTATGACTGGAGCAAAAAGATGAATATCTGAAAATCAGAAGTCTCTGGCTGACTGCTCCAAAGTATGACTAAACAAAATGCCTGAATAAGTGACTCAGAATGACTTACTGAACTCAGTTCCACTGCAGTATACATCTATTCAGGACAGAGGTTTTGAAGTTTCTTTGTTCTGTCTCTGCAGCTCATGAAATCCAGCATTTGCCTTGGTTGTTTATCTTTTAACACAGCACATTATAACTCTGATTAACACTACATATTGGAAAAGGAAGGAACTGCAGAGATCACTTTCTTTACATCCTGTGAGTTTATCTATCTTTTCTGACATTCTGAATGTCCAAAAAGCAGAATGGCTTCAAGTTTCATATATTTGCTCAGTGGTTTTATATCTTTATGGCACATCTTTGACTGTGCAGAAGACTGGATACTCAGTTTAGAGGTTAGTCAGATGGGTTTCAGGCTCAAGTTGAATATTAGTTTCTGAACATTCCAGAGGTATCTTTGCTAGGAAAATGAACTATAATTGTAAGCATTTTTTTGAAGATGCATCTTTTTAATGCCCTATATTATTTAGTATTTATGTTACATAAAATGCCAAGAAACATCAAGATTAATACACAGTCACATATGAAAGCAGAAATAATAAAATCAAAACACAGTACCAAAGGCACTATGCATAAAATACTCGATGGCATCAACAGCAACATATGCAGATATAATAATACCAATGATAACCACTGCTATCAATAATGCATGTATTTACCTTCCTTTTCATTCAAAAGGGATATTCCTGCACTATACTACGTGACAGAAAATTATGAGGTTATCCATTATCCCTGAAGCATTTTTAAGTCATTTCATTGTGCAAGCATACAGACAGGGCCTTTCTGAACAAAGACAGATTCAAGAACCCTTAATTCAGATTGTTTTCAGAACTTTGTTTCATAAAGACTGACCCAGTTGTGAGAAGGTACATTCACCAATAGCCGTTTTAAATGGAGGTCTGTTTAGTGTTAACAGTATCTTCTTGGGTATTTCTTAAGGAAGTTTTTTTTTTTCATACGTATACACTAGCCATCTTTTAGAATCTTGTATATAAAACCGTACCAAGGAGATAGTTTGTCATTTTATCCTCTATAGGTGTGTACAGTGGTGAGCTCTGCTGTCTGTTAGAAGGGCAAATCTGCAGATTTTGTTCTCTGTGACCTGTAGCCTTTGAGTACTGAGTGCTGAGTAAAACATACGAGGAAGAACGTATTCCAGTTTAGAAGTACTTCTGATTACAGAACTGATGGTTGTAAATCATTCTGAAGGTCAGAAGTGCATTTGTTAGTTTGTAAGAGGAGGATACCATCTACATACAACATGACGTCTAGAGACAGGAGATCTGTGAGATCATTTACAAAATGAGAAAGACAATATTGGCTCCAGCACCAAACATTGTGGTACTCCATGTTTAATTTCTCCATGACTTTTGGGTTTCTAGTGCTATGATGGGAATGGACCCCAGTCACAAGTCAAAGAATGATTAAAAGTTTACGAAATTAGTACTGTTTTAATCTTTGATGATAGCCATAAGTGCTTTTCGCAGCACTCGCAATATGCTCAGAACTGACTCCTCTTGCAATTCAAATGGAGCCACATGTATCGGAAGCAAATCTAAATATGTTTATAGATTCTTTTTTATGAGACTAAGTGATCCTACAACTGGAACTGTCTAGATATCTTTCTTTCACAATGCCCATGTTTCTGCCTGCAAATCCTAGCAATTTAGGACTTTTTTCATCTCTCTGTATACAAGACACTAATCACTGGGTGTAGTAATTTCATAGGTTAGTACTAGGCTAACTGCCCTTGTGAGCCATTTTAAGCCTAGCCAATTACCCCATGTGAGAATCAAACCTTGACACTTGTGTTTGTAAGGTAAATGCCTTAACCATTATGCCACTCTCCCACACAATCTACCTTTGTCTTCTTTTCATGGACTGCTGTATCTGGTTTTCACACATCTGTTTTTTTGAACTGTTGCTAATGGGTGACACCATTTGATATAAACTTCATAATTCTCTATAATACTTTGTGGCTCATGTTTCCATTCCTTCTCAGCTACTTCAGTACTGCAATGTTTGCACAATTCTCAATGCAACAGAAATGCCACATTATGCTTTTCAGTATACAGGCCAACTGCCATTTGCTGCTACTGAGATTTGTCTGCATACATCAACTGGACATAAGCTGATTTAAGTATATTTCCTTCATTTTATTGTGGTTGTTATAACTTGGGGACTGATTTCTCAGATCTAGCTCTGTTGAAACTGTCTTGTGTGTGTGTCTGAAGCTCTGCACTAGTTGTTAAACTGCTCTGAAATTCCTTTAAGTGTTAATTAGCTTGGGGGGTTTTCTGATAACTTTAAAACCTGTGTTGGTTACATCTCTGGTAATCATTTTAAGTAGAGTTGCTGCTACTGAGATTTGTCTGCATACATCAACTGGACATAAGCTGATTTAAGTATATTTCCTTCATTTTATTGTGGTTGTTATAACTTGGGGACTGATTTCTCAGATCTAGCTCTGTTGAAACTGTCTTGTGTGTGTGTCTGAAGCTCTGCACTAGTTGTTAAACTGCTCTGAAATTCCTTTAAGTGTTAATTAGCTTGGGGGGTTTTCTGATAACTTTAAAACCTGTGTTGGTTACATCTCTGGTAATCATTTTAAGTAGAGTTGCTGCTACTGAGATTTGTCTGCATACATCAACTGGACATAAGCTGATTTAAGTATATTTCCTTCATTTTATTGTGGTTGTTATAACTTGGGGACTGATTTCTCAGATCTAGCTCTGTTGAAACTGTCTTGTGTGTGTGTCTGAAGCTCTGCAGTAGTTGTTAAACTGCTCTGAAATTCCTTTAAGTGTTAATTAGCTTGGGGGGTTTTCTGATAACTTTAAAACATGTGTTGGTTACATCTCTGGTAATCATTTTAAGTAGAGTTGCTGCTACTGAGATTTGTCTGCATACATCAACTGGACATAAGCTGATTTAAGTATATTTCCTTCATTTTATTGTGGTTGTTATAACTTGGGGACTGATTTCTCAGATCTAGCTCTGTTGAAACTGTCTTGTGTGTGTGTCTGAAGCTCTGCACTAGTTGTTAAACTGCTCTGAAATTCCTTTAAGTGTTAATTAGCTTGGGGGGTTTTCTGATAACTTTAAAACCTGTGCTGGTTACATCTCTGGTAATCATTTTAAGTAGAGTTGCTGCTACTGAGATTTGTCTGCATACATCAACTGGACATAAGCTGATTTAAGTATATTTCCTTCATTTTATTGTGGTTGTTATAACTTGGGGACTGATTTCTCAGATCTAGCTCTGTTGAAACTGTCTTCCCCACCCCCCCTCCCTGTTCTTGGATGTAGTTTAAATTTGGTGGTTTTGCAGTGCCCTCCCACTGTAGATTTGATCTAGGACACTCCCCCAGTCCCTTCTCTTTATCGCATTCTCTCTAATAAACCCTTTCTGCACTTGCTTTTAGTCCTTTTTAATTTAATTACATTTTTTTCATACTGTGTGTGGACTAATATTGCTACATACTCAAGTGTGCCAGCTTGCACTGCATGTGAATTGTTTTTATAGCATTTACTGTCTGTTTTTTTCCTTGTCTCTGTAATAAAACAAAAAAAAAATTCTCTTGTTTTCCTGCCTTACTGAACTAGAGTAGTCCAGTTTCAGAGTTGCTGATCCCTGGGCTTTGTTTTTAGTTCCTGTTACTGATCCATTGCCTTATTAGGGAGGAGGGAAGTTTATTTGCTTACCAGTGGGAGTGGGAAGCACTGAGCAGCCTTTCTGTCCGATTTGGTGAAGTTTCAGCCAGAAACTAGTAGTCCATTGGTCGTTTTGGGCCAATTCCTAGCTCCTTTCAGCCCCTGCTATAAAACACGCTAAACACGCGTTTTCCAGCTTGTACCAACTCAGCACAGATCCTCGTGGTGGCCTGCAGAGTGATCCAAGCAGCAGAGAGCTAAAAGAGTGACTTTCTACCAGATATAAGTATTTTTGTGGCTTTCCCACTGTTATTAAGCTAGCGACTGCATTTCGCCTGTTTTACTGCTACTTTAAGTGATTTCTGCATTTTACACTTTTATTGCACTTTAAGTTACTAATTGTTGCAAATTGTTTCTGTAGGCTACACACTAAAGTCGCTAGCCGATTTACAGCATTAATAGCATTTACTGTCTGATTTTTTTTCGTTGTCTCTGTAATAAAACAAAAAATCTCTTGATTTCCGCCTTACTGAACTAGAGTAGTCCAGTTTCAGAGTTGCTGATCCCTGGGCTTTGTTTTTAGTTCCTGTTACTGATCCATTGCCTTATTAGGAAGGAGGGAAGTTTCTTTGCTTACCAGTGGGAGTGGGAAGCACTGAGCAGCCTTTCTGTCCGATTTGGTGAAGTTTCAGCCAGAAACTAGTAGTCCATTGGTCGTTTGGGCCAGTTCCTAGCTCCTTTCAGCCCCTGCTATAAAACACGCTAAACACGCGTTTTCCAGCTTGTACCAACTCAGCACAGATCCTCGTGGTGGCCTGCAGAGTGATCCAAGCAGCAGAGAGCTAAAAGAGTGACTTTCTACCAGATATAAGTATTTTGTGGCTTTCCCACTGTTATTAAGCTAGCGACTGCATTTCGCCTGTTTTACTGCTACTTTAAGTGATTTCTGCATTTTACACTGTTTATTGCACTTTAAGTTACTAATTGTTGCAAATTGTTTCTGTAGGCTACACACTAAAGTGCGCTAGCCGATTTACAGCATTTATAGCATTTACTGTCTGTTTTTTTTCCTTGTCTCTGTAATAAAACAAAAAATCTCTTGTTTTCCCGCCTTACTGAACTAGAGTAGTCCAGTTTCAGAGTTGCTGATCCCTGGGCTTTGTTTTTAGTTCCTGTTACTGATCCATTGCCTTATTAGGGAGGAGGGAAGTTTCTTTGCTTACCAGTGGGAGTGGGAAGCACTAAGCAGCCTTTCTGTCCGATTTGGTGAAGCTTCAGCCGGAAACTAGTAGTCCATTGGTCGTTTTGGGCCAATTCCTAGCTCCTTTCAGGCCCCTGCTATAAAACACGCTAAACACGCGTTTTCCAGCTTGTACCAACTCAGCACAGATCCTCGTGGTGGCCTGCAGAGTGATCCAAGCAGCAGAGAGCTAAAAGAGTGACTTTCTACCAGATATAAGTATTTTTGTGGCTTTCCCACTGTTATTAAGCTAGCGACTGCATTTCGCCTGTTTTACTGCTACTTTAAGTGATTTCTGCATTTTACACTGTTTATTGCACTTTAAGTTACTAATTGTTGCAAATTGTTTCTGTAGGCTACACACTAAAGTGCGCTAGCCGATTTACAGCATTTATAGCATTTACTGTCTGTTTTTTTTCCTTGTCTCTGTAATAAAACAAAAAATCTCTTGTTTTCCCGCCTTACTGAACTAGAGTAGTCCAGTTTCAGAGTTGCTGATCCCTGGGCTTTGTTTTTAGTTCCTGTTACTGATCCATTGCCTTATTAGGGAGGAGGGAAGTTTCTTTGCTTACCAGTGGGAGTGGGAAGCACTGAGCAGCCTTTCTGTCCGATTTGGTGAAGTTTCAGCCGGAAACTAGTAGTCCATTGGTCGTTTTGGGCCAATTCCTAGCTCCTTTCAGCCCCCTGCTATAAAACACGCTAAACACGCGTTTTTCCAGCTTGTACCAACTCAGCACAGATCCTCGTGGTGGCCTGCAGAGTGATCCAAGCAGCAGAGAGCTAAAAGAGTGACTTTCTACCAGATATAAGTATTTTTGTGGCTTTCCCACTGTTATTAAGCTAGCGACTGCATTTCGCCTGTTTTACTGCTACTTTAAGTGATTTCTGCATTTTACACTTTTTATTGCACTTTAAGTTACTAATTGTTGCAAATTGTTTCTGTAGGCTACACACTAAAGTCGCTAGCCGATTTACAGCATTTATAGCATTTACTGTCTGTTTTTTTCCTTGTCTCTGTAATAAAACAAAAAAATCTCTTGTTTTCCGCCTTACTGAACTAGAGTAGTCCAGTTTCAGAGTTGCTGATCCCTGGGCTTTGTTTTTAGTTCCTGTTACTGATCCATTGCCTTATTAGGGAGGAGGAAGTTTCTTTGCTTACCAGTGGGAGTGGGAAGCACTGAGCAGCCTTTCTGTCCGATTTGGTGAAGTTTCAGCCAGAAACTAGTAGTCCATTGGTCGTTTTGGGCCAATTCCTAGCTCCTTTCAGCCCCTGCTATAAAACACGCTAAACACGCGTTTTCCAGCTTGTACCAACTCAGCACAGATCCTCGTGGTGGCCTGCAGAGTGATCCAAGCAGCAGAGAGCTAAAAGAGTGACTTTCTACCAGATATAAGTATTTTTGTGGCTTTCCCACTGTTATTTAAGCTAGCGACTGCATTTCGCCTGTTTTACTGCTACTTTAAGTGATTTCTGCATTTTACACTGTTTATTGCACTTTAAGTTACTAATTGTTGCAAATTGTTTCTGTAGGCTACACACTAAAGTCGCTAGCCGATTTACAGCATTTATAGCATTTACTGTCTGTTTTTCCTTGTCTCTGTAATAAAACAAAAAATCTCTTGTTTTCCTGCCTTACTGAACTAGAGTAGTCCAGTTTCAGAGTTGCTGATCCCTGGGCTTTGTTTTAGTTCCTGTTACTGATTCATTGCCTTATTAGGGAGGAGGGAAGTTTCTTTGCTTACCAGTGGGAGTGGGAAGCACTGAGCAGCCTTTCTGTCCGATTTGGTGAAGTTTCAGCCAGAAACTAGTAGTCCATTGGTTGTTTTGGGCCAATTCCTAGCTCCTTTCAGCCCCTGCTATAAAACACGCTAAACACGTTTTCCAGCTTGTACCAACTCAGCACAGATCCTCGTGGTGGCCTGCAGAGTGATCCAAGCAGCAGAGAGCTAAAAGAGTGACTTTCTACCAGATATAAGTATTTTTTGTGGCTTTCCCACTGTTATTTAAGCTAGCAACTGCATTTCGCCTGTTTTATTGCTACTTTAAGTGATTTCTGCATTTTACACTGTTTATTGCACTTTAAGTTACTAATTGTTGCAAATTGTTTCTGTAGGCTACACACTAAAGTGCGCTAGCCGATTTACAGCAATAGCAATTACTGTCTGTTTTTTCCTTGTCTCTGTAATAAAACAAAAAATCTCTTGTTTTCCCGCCTTACTGAACTAGAGTAGTCCAGTTTCAGAGTTGCTGATCTCTGGGCTTTGTTTTTAGTTCCTGCTACTGATCCATTGCCTTATTAGGAAGGAGGGAAGTTTCTTTGCTTACCAGTGGGAGTGGGAAGCACTGAGCGGCCTTTTTGTCTGATTTGGTGAAGTTTCAGCCAGAAACTAGTAGTCCATTGGTCGTTTGGGCCAATTCCTAGCTCCCTTCAGCCCCTGCTATAAAACACGCTAACAGCTGATTTAGCTGAGTTACCACTGTTGCACACAAGAGCAGCGGTTAAACAAGGTTAAACTATTTGGGCCATCTAAATTCCACTCTTCCAATTTTCCCTTAAAACTACCTTCCTCGAGCTGTACTGCTGATCTAACCAGCATATCCTATAACTGAAAAGTTCATCTCTACTTGATTCCCAAGTAGACTATTCTCTATCTGTAAAGCCTAGCACTTACTCCTACAGTACTTGCACCTTGATAAAGCACTCTTATTATAGATAGTACCCCACCAGCCTAAAACCCACTTCCCCGGAGTCCTTTGAAAGTCTCTTTATCTACTACTTCTAGTATGTCGAGGGATCAGTTGCTAGTGTCCTCTCCAGCTCAACTGGTGAACCTGGGAATATTGAGGCAATGTTACAACTGCCTCATGTACACAGACAATCCTCTCCTTCTCCCACAAAACACAAATACATGCGAGAGATGCAACTATACGGCCAAACTGGAGGCTGAGCTCTCTCAACATAGGACTGGCAAGACCAGACAGGAGGAGAAGGTAACCACACACAATACATACCCAGTCACACATGGTACCATCACAACTTCAAATCATACACATACTCACACAAAGACATACTCGAGGCTCTGATCAAAAATTTACCAAAACAGCAGAGGCCACCAAAGCAGACACCCAAACAACTACCACCTCACGACCCAACACATGCAACACATAGACCACACAGTCAGAGTGTCAAACAGTCACAGCCCTTAAGGCCAAACAAAATGCCAGACACACTTGTCATTGGTGATTCCATAGTCAGACACACTGACGTCCCGCTCACCAGACTGAGTAAAGAGAAGGTCACAGTAAGCTGCCTGTCAGGCGCTAGAATCCGCCACATAACGCAAGCACTCAGGTCTCTCAACAGCAGGTACAAGTACGACTCAGTCATTGTCCACGCTGGTGTCAACGACCTGAGACGCACCTCCTTGGACTACATGAAAAGGGACATCGAGGAGCTCTCTGATTATGTAGCCCAGGCAGGTATGACCTTGACCTTGAGCAGTATCCTACCTTCACCTAGAATGATGCCACAATACAGTGATAAGATGATCAGCTTTAATAATTGGCTTAAATTCTGGTGTCATTCAAAGGGGATCAATGTCTGTCTGCCTGGGATGACATGCTGGACAAGCCACGCTGCTTCAAGGGACGGCTTGCACCTGTCACCCTGGGCTTCCGGATATTGGCAAAGGCTCTTGCCACCCCATAGTGCCTTTTTAGGCAAGGCTCAAATTCTAAACCTACCACCCTAGAACACCAAAAGGAAAAAACTAAGGGTAATGCTGCTCAATGCCAGAAGTCTCAATCTCAAGATGCACGCACTCGAGGCCCTTCTCAATATGGAGAACATCGATGTCTGTGCTGTGACAGAAACCTGGTTCAAGGCTCCTGAGAGCACCCCAGCACTAACAGGTTTCACCTCATATCATGCGTTCCGCCCCAAAATCCGGACAACACCAAGAAAGGAGGGGTGTCCATATTCATAAAGGACACCCACACCTCAAGGTTGGTGGCAACGCATGATGCATCGGAGACCATCCAGGTGCAATTAACCATAGGCAAGACTGCTCTGCAATTTGTAGCATGTTACAGGCCACCCTCTCAAACTCAGGAACCTCACATGGCCTTCCTGCAACCATTGGACGCACTAAATGTATCTCCCAACACCCTCATACTACCTGACTTTAACTACCCTAATATAGACTGGGAACACTACTCAAGCCGAACACTCTAACCCAAAGATTCCTGGAGTTCATAAACTCAAATGCCATGGAACAACTAGTCACCATCCCCACAAGAGGAGAAAACATACTTGATCTCATCATCACGAACATGGGATCAAAATGTTCAACACCGGAAGTATACCCCTCACTGGTGAGATCAGATCATAAACTAATCTCGCTGGAGGTCCTCATCCCGCCCACCTGAAACAAAAAGACCACAGTGAAAAACTTCTCAAAAGCCGATTTCACACTTCTAAAAACTAGTGTGGTCTCCTTTAAGGCCCCTGAGCCAGTGGTAAACATTACTCAAACCGCTGAATCACTTACAAATGCCTTCTACCAGCACCTACAGGACTGCATGGATCAGGCAATCCCAAACAAAACTAAGACTCTCTGTACCAAAGGCAAGCGTCCAGTCTGGTGGACCCCAGCCATAAACAAGCTCTACAACAAAAGGAGGAAGCTACTACAAGATAGAGCAAAATCCTTGAAAGGTAAGACACCTTTGATCATTATAAGTAAAAACTAAGAGCTCTCATAAAATCATCCAAGGCAAATTTTGAGAGAAAAATCGCCAAGGACTCTAAAGAGAATCATAAGGCCTTCTTTAGCTATGTTAGAAACCTAGGAGGAAACTCCCAGATATGCTCAGAATTAGTTCAAAATGATGTGAAAATTACTGAACCTACACACATTGCCAACATACTGGCTGACAGGTTCAGTGCAAACTTCTCTCCTCCCCAAAAGGAGAGATATCTATTCCAGAGGATTGTAGCCCCCAAACATCTCCAACGCCCAGGTGAGAACTGCCCTCACTAAGGCAAAAACACAGCATCCATGGGACCGGATGGTGTCCCCGGCTGTGTGCTTCATGAACTCAATGAGGAATTAAACCCACAGTTAGGACAGCTGTTTAATCTTAGCCTCACCTCAGGATACGTACCCAAGGAGTGGCGCACGGCGACTGTGGTCCCACTTCATAAGGGCGGTGCCTCCACAGACCCTGGAAATTACCGCCCCATTAGCTTGACAAGCCTTATCTGCAAAGCCATGGAGAGGATCATAATGGAACTCATAAATAAAGACATAGGGAACTTGCAGACTTTGGATCCAACTCAGTTTGGCTTTGTCAAAGGCAGATCCTGCCTCTTAAACTAGGTTGACTTTTTCGAGACAGTCACCAAGGCCATTGATGAGGGAAAGGCAGTCCATACAGCCTACCTCGACCTGGCAAAGGCCTTCGACACAATACCCCACTCAGGTATCATCGAAAAACTCATCAGCTTGAATGTAAACCCATACATCACAAGATGGGTTGCAAACTGGCTAAGTGACAGAACCCACAGGGTCAGAGTTGCTGGAGCCATGTCAGACTCAAAGCCTGTCACAAGTGGTGTCCCACAGGGCTCAGTCCTGGGTCCACTCTTGTTCGGCATCTACTTTCTGAAGTACAAGCAAACACAGGAGGGTTATGGCTGACAAAGTTTGCAGATGACTGCAAACTGGGCCATAGTCGAAAACACATCTGACACAGATATCCTCCAGAAGGGCCTCACAGAAATGGATAACTGGTGCCAGAGCCATGGCCTGAAGTTAAACGCCAAAAAATGCATAGTCATACCCTTTGGGAAAAACAAGGCTACCCTAGCTACCATATAGGTGGCAATCCACTGAGCACAGAAAAAGTCATCAGAGATCTGGGGACCCAGGTTGACAGTAGCCTTCGTTTGACACTCATGTTGCTAAAGTAGTTAGGAAAACCTTCTATATCACCCACCTGATCATGAAGGGATTCACATCTAGATCAAGGGAGGTCATCGTCCCCTGTACTCATCACTTATTAGACCTATGATTGAGTACAATGCCCGTTCGAATGTATCTGACCAGACACCTGCTGCAGCTTGAAAGGCCCCAAAAGTTCCTCACCAAAAGGATAAAGGGTCTCAAAAATATGTCTTATGCTGCCCGACTGAAAGAACTCCAGCTCTATTCAGTCTCATACCGCTTGCTCAGAGGTGACCTGTGCCTGACATATAAGGCCATGTCAAACCCAGATTTGATGAATATGCTTCACCTCAAAAATCTAGATCCCTCAGAACCACAAGGGGGAGACTTAAACCTTGACACGGTTATAAATAGAATGTGCTGGAGGGACAGATTCATCACCCAGAGACTCCCTATGCTGTGGAACAAAATCCCGGTACATGTGAGGCAGAGCACCTCTCTGGTCTTGTTCAAGAGGAATCTTGACCAATGGATGGGAGATTGCAGATATACCCCAGGGATTACTTCAGCGTCACTGCTTGACAGAGGCACAGCAAAATGATAGGCATAGTTTTTATTCAAACTAAAGGGGTGGCGAAAGCCACATAACTATGGGCTAGGCTTATAAATGCCCTTGGGCAGATAGCCTAGTATGAACCTATGAACCTATAAGCACCCAGCAACAAGAACCTGCATTTCTCTGTTTTCCCACATGTTCAATTGTCTTTGTAAACCAGCATGCATGTAGTCCACTACCCAGGGCTGCCAAAATTAACCTTTCATCTTTAAGTTTAAATTCACCTCTCCTTAACTATTTCTTCATCAGGTCCTGATCGACATGAGATGGTTCCAGGAGTTTTCTGTACTTAAAACTATATGCATTTTCCACAGTTCTTGCCTTCTCATCTGATCCTTCGCCTTATATTCTTTCTTTTGGTTTTTGGCACATTCAGTTACTGCCTGATTTTTATCTACTTCTTCTTCTTTCGGCTTTTCCCAGTTAGGGGTCACCACAGCATATTACCTGTCTGCTCATGACTGGCAGTGGAGTTTTACGGTGTCGAGTTGCCAGCCCAGTGCCCAACCTTCCACAGAAGGCAGCCTGATTTTTATCTACCACGTTTGATTTCCACTCCTGCTTGACACCAGTATGCCTCTGCTAAACTAAGCAGATAAGTCATCTCAAACTTCTCCTCATGTTTTAAAACTTTCATTAAGTTTGGATCTGGTGAAGTCAGCAGATATGTCTCCTATCTTGTAACTGCAGATCTATATATGTAATTTCGAGGCGGCCCATTCCTCCTTCAGAACAAGGGATATATAATCTTGGTATACACTATTTTTTTATATATCATTTGATAAGTGTGAAGCATTTTTCTTGTTTTCCTGTCCAAATGACCCAATACGTTTTCGGGCTAATCACCGAAACTTAAGTTAGAACAGGAAGAGCAAACTGGTTTATAGCTTGGACTTTATTCCTAGATGTCAGTGCTGTTTTCATTATTAATTTTAGGCCTAAACATATTCCTGTGTTTTTGTTCACATTTACTCATGTTTTGTTGATTCTTCATCAATTCCCAAAATATTTATACATTCCCTCCTGTTTCAGTTCCTTTATATCACATTCCTCTCCCAGACTGATACTTTATTGGTGCTGCAGTTTTCCTGTTTTAAACGTTTCAGCTGCACATTTATCAAGACATAATGACATTTTTACATCATCTGTGAAAGTTTTGATCACTTGCAATTGTACTTTCAGCTCCTCAGCTGATGAACTATGCAGTTTTAAATCATCCAAAAAAAGAAAAGTCTTTACATGTTGTTTTCTAGGAGCCAAAAGTACAGTTTTGTACCTACCATAAATGTAGATGTTCGAGGATTCCATTGCTGCAGTCCTTACTATTGGGGTATAGTCCGCGTCCAGTCGGCCCGAATACCAGAGTATAAGGCTGACGTCGGTCATGGCGCCTTAGACTGGCGTCAGTACGTCAGGGTACTAATGCGCATGACCGACGTCATATCCTCAGTCTTTTCTTGCCCCAGATGTCAGAAGACCCTAAAAAGACAAGGCCCAAAATACCTGCACCAAAAACATGTACAATATATACAAGAATATATACAAAAATATAAGCATGTAAACTCACCTACACAACCACCCCTAAACACAGAGGGGAAGGAGGGAGGGTAAATTGGACTGCAGCAATGGAATCCTCGAACATCTACATTTATGGTAGGTACAAAACTGTACTATGTTCTTCGTTTTCCATTGCTGCAGTCCTTACTATTGGGTAGAATCCCAAAGCAGAGGTAAGGGAGGCTGGCAAATCATAAAGAAGTAGGAGCTGACAACATGCCTTGCAAAACAGCTGTGGCAAAACCAGCCCTAGACTTAGAGTAAATAGGAAGGTGATAATGCTTAGAGAAAGTATGCACTGAACTCCAAGTAGCTGCTTCCAAAATATCCTTAGTTGCCACCCCCCTTAGAAATGCTGTTGAAGTGGCAGTAGCCCTAGTGGAATGAGGCCTAATCCCAGCTGGAATTTCCTTGCCATGATGGGAATAACAAAATGCAATGCAAAAGCCAATCCACCTAGAAATAGTTTGTTTTGACACAGGCTTGCCCTGTGAACTCAAAGCAAAAGAAACAAACAACTGCTGAGACTGCCTAAAATCCTTAGTCCAGCTTAAATAATAACGCAATTGTCTGTGTACATCTAAAGTGTGCAAAATCTTTTCCCCTTTATTTTGGGGGTCTGCATAAAAAGTAGGCAAATGAATAGTTTGGTTTAAAGCCACACTAGAAACCACCTTAGGCATAAAGGAAGGATTAGTACGTAATGATACCCTATCCTTATGGAAAATCAAAAAGGGCTCTACTGCCATAAGGGCCTGCAACTCAGACACCCTTCTTGCAGAAGTAATAGCCAACAGAAAAGCAGTCTTCCATGACAAGTATTTCAATTCAGCAGTAGCTGCAGGCTCAAAAGGTTGTAGAGTAAGTTTTTCCAACACAAAATTGAGATCCCAAGCAGGAGTAGGAGCTCTCGTGGGGTGTTATATTCTTTGCCCCTCTAAGAAACTGCTTGAACAAAGGATGCGAAAACAATGGTGGGTCACAATCATAATGAGCTGAAATTGCTGCAGCATGAATCTTAATGGAAGAGAAGGACAAACCTTTGTCCAATAATTCAGTAAGATATTGAAGAGCCACGCTCAAATTAGGCTCAGAAATCTCCAAATTCTTTGCTGCACTCCAAAATAAAAATCTCTTCCATTTTTCTGCGTACACCTTCCTTGTACTAGGTCTTCTAGCTTCCATAATCACATTTAAAACTTGTTGAGGAAGTTGAGACCTGCTGTGTTTCAACAGAGAATATGCCAGGCTGTTAGATGAAGAGAGTGAAGCTTGACATTGAGCAGATGACCGTCCTTCTGAGATAACAGATGAGGAATCAGAGGTAAAGGCCATGGAGGCTTCTTTACCAGACTCCGTAGTAGTGGGTACCAGTGTTGCGAGGCCAATCTGGAGCTATCAAAATCATCCTTGGCCTGTCTTGTCTGACCTTTAATAGTACCTTTGGAAGAAGAGGCAGAGGTGGAAAGGCATACACATGAAGGTTTTTCCAACTGAAAGACAGAGCATCCATTTTCCAAGCTGTGTGATGAAACCCCTTTGTGCAATACTTTGGCAGCTGGTGGTTTAGTGGAGAAGCGAACAGATCTATGTCTGGAGTTCCCCATGACACTGTCAATTTCTGAAATACATGAAGATCCAGTTTCCACTCGTGGGGATCCATGATTTGTCTGCTTAACACATCTGCTAAGGAGTTCTGTGCTCCTGGCAGAAACCTTGCCTGAAGAGTTAGTTGCAAGCTTAGCGCAGTCTCCCATAAAATCATTGCTTGCCTGCATAGAGGATAAGAATGTGTTCCCCTTGCTTGTTGATGTACCACATGACAGTTGTGTTGTCTGTTAGAATCAACACCTGCCCTGGAAGAAGTAACTCCTTGAAAGCCATTAATGCAAACTGGACTGCTAACATCTCCTTCATGTTGATATGTAGATGCTGTAGTCTGGCAGGCCACTTGTCTTGTATCCACTTTCCATTTAGATGAGCTCCCAAGCAATGTCCGAGGCATCTGTCGTTAAAATCTGACTCGCCTCTGGCCGGGTCACAGAGAGTCCCTTGTTTAGGTGACATTCCTGAGCCCACCACAAGAATTCTTTTTGAAGGCAAGGTATTATTTGAATGACAGTGTCCAAATCCTGGCAGTGCTGTGTCCATACATATTTGAGATACCATTGCAGCTTCCTCATATGCAGTTTGGCATTGGGAAGCACCAGAATACAAGATGCCATGAACCCTAATGCTTGAAGGACTGTCCTTGCAGTCAGCACGGACTGATGAGATAGTTGATGGAAGTAAAGTGACAGACTCTTTTGTTTGTCCGGGGTTAAAAAGGCCATCTGGGCTGCTGTATTCAGTCTCACACCCAGAAAGCACATGTCTTGAGAGGGTACTAGACTGGACTTTATTTCGTTCACAGAATACCCTAGGCATCTTAGCACTGCTATAACATATTCCAGATGCTGTAGAAGGTCTTCCTTTTCTTGAGCCAGAATCAGGCAGTCGTCCAAGTAAGAATAGATTTGAATTCCTTGAAGCCTGAAGTAAGCTATCACTGGAGCCAGAACCTTTGTGAATACTCTGGGCGCAGTAGATAAGCCAAAGGGCAATGCAGAGAACTGATAATGAGAATTTCCAGTTCGAAACCGCAGATACTTCCTGCAACTTAGCCTTATAGGCACATGAAGGTAAGCTTCCTTGAGATCTAAAGTTACCATCCAGTGATCTTTGCCCAGCAGAGGTAAAAGTTGTTGTAACGTCAACATCTTGAACTTGGGAATGTCCAGATAAGTGTTGAGGAGAGATAAATCCAAAATTGGTCTCCACGTGTTCCCCTTCTTTGGTACTAGGAACAGGCGAGAATAAAATCCTAGGCCCCTTTCTGATACAGGGACTGGCTGAATGGCCCCCATCTGGAGTAACTGAGAAACTTGCTTGTGAGCCTCTTTTCTTTGTGGAGGAGGAACGTCTGGCATGCCTTTGAAAGGGGGCATTGTGTGGAAATAAAATCTGTAACCGTGGTGAATGATATCCAACACCCATCTGTCTTGAGTAATTAAATCCCAATTTTCTTTGAAAAGAGACAGTCTTCCTCCCAAAGGAGCTGTCAGACGAGAATCCACTGGCAGCTGAAAAGGCAGGTCATTGGGTCTGTTTACGAAAGGACTGACCCTGCCCTCACCAGAAGTCTGAGCAGGTGAACTCCTGATCTAGGCCTAAAAGAACCTTGAGCCCTGCCCCTACCACGTCTAGACCTACCCCTAGACTGGGAATCATAAGCAGGATATGTCCACCCCTTAGCAGGCCAATTTCTACTAAACTTGGAGGCTGCACCTGCAAAAATCTTTAACAGTTTGCATAGACTTAGCTTTGTCCTCCATTTTCTTTAAAACTGCTTCCACAGGCGATCCAAACAACACATCAGACTGTAAAGGAGCATCCAAAATCCTTGTCTTAACATGCTCAGCTAAATTCTGATCCTTCAACCAGGCATGCCTGAAGAACAGAACTAGTAGCAGCCACCCTCGAGGAGGCCTGTACAGCATCAAAACCACATTGCAAAGAATGCTTACCCACTTGTTCAGACACATGAACCAAATCCAGCAACTCTTTACACTCAATACCTTCCGCCAAAGCATCCACCTTAGATTTCAATTGTGAAAGGAGATAATTTTGATATTTTAGCATGTGAAACTGACAATTCAACGCTCTCATGGCTAGAGTGGAAGAAGTATACACTTTCTTTCCCCACCTATCCAAAGCCCTTGCCTCTTTATCAGTGGGTACAGGATTTTTAACCACAGAAGCTTTAACACCTTTAGGCCCCTGAGAAACAGTTTCTGGGTCCGCCCTAGGACTCTTAAACAAATACTTATGAGCTTGGGCACCCTATAATACCTATCAGGCTTAACAGGAGCAGGAGGCAAAGAGTCAGGGTTCAGGGAAGCCTCTGCAAAAACATCTTCCACCACATTCAACACAGGAGGAATAGCTAAGGGCCTATGCTGGGGCAAAAATAAGAATTCCCTAAGCCTTTTCCTGGAATCAGAGTAATCCTGGCCTTCCCATTTAAAATGCTCCCTCATGGAATGCAGAGTCTCTGAAAATGAGAAATCCTCAGGAGGAGAAGCTGTAGGAGTGTAATCATCCACATCAGAATCAGAATAAGTAGGATACTCCTGCAAGTCTTCCGCAGAAGACTCTGAAGCCTCTGAACACTGTTCAAAACTATCAAACTCCGGTTCCACCCTAGGCCTCTTATCAGGCGGGGGCATAGAACCTCTAATCATAGTAATCAAATCTTCTGCCATTTTAAGCATATGTTTCTTAGGTACAGAACCCGAAATGCTAGGAGAAGCCCCTACTGAAGCTGAACTAGGCCTACCTCTCAAAGAAGTTTTGGCAACAGAAGGAGAGGCTCTAACTACCTTGGGAAGAGAGGGAAGAACAGTTACCTGAGAAGCCCCCTCAGCTTGGCCTACCTCCTGAGAAGGCACATCCTGTAATAGTAAAGTTTCTGCCTGAGACTCCATGGAAACTCCTGGCAAGACCTCTGGCTCCACTGAGCCTTCTAAAGAACCGACGTCCGGGACTGCGGTTCATCAACCCTAGGCTTCACTGACTTGTCCTTGCGCTTCTTGGGAAGCGGCGCCGGAGCATCCGACGGCATTTTATAATTGCAACGCTTCCCAAACACTAACCTGGCACAGTCTAACCTCCTCTTAATAGTGCGTTTGTTAAACCTAGCACAAGAGCGGCAACCAACAACGTCGTGCTCAGGCCCTAAGCAAGGTATACACAAGGTATGGTAATCCCTATGAGGTATCTGTTTCCCACAAGAAATACAGTTATTCACTTTTTCTGACATCCGGTAAAATACTGAGGCAAGAAAAAACCAAAATGTTCCCCAACGGGGTACTTAGCCAACTCTGTTTCGGTCTGAAACTCCGGTTTCGGAAATATCTCAGAACGCCAACCTGCACTCGCAAAACTGCTTCTGCATCGGACCATGCGGCAAAAAAGACTGAGGATATGACGTCGGTCATGCGCATTAGTACCCTGACGTACTGACGTCAGTCTAAGGCGCCATGACCGACGTCAGCCTTATACTCTGGTATTCGGGCCGACTGGACGCGGACTATACCCCAATAGTAAGGACTGCAGCAATGGAAAACGAAGAACATCTGTAACCGTGGCCTAATCTGTTAAGTAGAAAGCTTAATGGGTAAAGGGCAAGGCAAAAGAGCAGAAGTGACAGTCACCCTGGAATATCTCCTTTGATTTTTTATCCCTGGGATAATATTTTTGTCCTTTATCATGGCTTAACTGCAAAGTGGTTTGCCGCTGTTTCATGGTCTCTATAATGTAATTGATCAACATAGAATATATCTTATACATCTATAAGCACTCCTTTACTATGAATGTAGGATGCTATCAAATGCTTTTTTTAGTGCTCTATTCATGCCATACTTACATTCTTCCCCTTTTTACAATTCTCAGTTATGACTAACAACAAATGCCCCTTTGTTCCATATGAATTTCTCTTGTAATCCTTTTGTTCTTTCGTCATGATTCAGTTTTTTTCTAAATGACTATTAACTTTATTGGCATCATTTCCACTATAATGTTTACACATCAGAAAGAAGTCATTGGTCTACAGTTTTTAGGATAGCTTGCAGGTTTCACTCTTAAGGAGGAGTACCAGTTTTCCGGTTGTTAACCAGGATGGGTGTCTGTTTGGGATGCACATATAGTACAGTTGTGTACCTACCATAAATGTAGATGTTCGAGTGTATTCACTGTTCATAGGTTCATACTAGGCTATCTGCCCTAGGGCATTTATAAGCCTAGCCATAGTTATGTTTGGCTTTCGCCACCCATTTTAAATGAATTTTGCTATGCCCTTTTTCGAGGTTAGTATACTGTGCCTCTGTCTAACAGTGACACAGAAGTGATACCCGGGGTAAACCTATGATCTCCCATCCACTCATCAAGACTCCTCTTGAAGAGAATCAATGAGGGACTCTGCCTAACCTGGACTGGGATTTTATTCCATGAAGGGAGCCTCTGGGTTATGAATCTGTCCCTCCAGCATGTCCTATTTATTTCAGTGCTGAGGTTCAAGTCTCTCGAGCGCGTAGCTCGATGGGATTTGGATTTTTTGAGGTGCAGCATGTCCCTTAATTCCGGGTTGGACATGGCCTTAGTCATTACACATGGGTTACCCCTGCTGGCAGGCTACCCGCAGTCGGTTATCCTGCTGGCAGGCTACCCGCAGTCGGCCATAATTCCGAAGTCTAGGTCCGGCGTCGGTTGCTGTCGCCTCTTCCCTGACGTCAGTGCGCCAGGGGTATAAAAGATGCAGCTGATGCCATTTTCTTCAGTTTTTCTTGCCCCAGATGTCAGGTGCCCCCAAATAGGTAGGCTGAAAAAATTATGCCAAAAAGCATGCTTGTACTAAAATAAACATTTACTTCATCTACAAGCAAATACACCACATAGGTTGTATAGAATAGAGAAGTACAGAAAAGTCCCAGCAAAGAAAAGGGGGATGGTGGGTGGGTAACCTGGACTGCAACAGTGAATACACTCGAACATCTACATTTATGGTAGGTACACAACTGTACTATGTTCATCGTGTTTCACTGTTGCAGTCATTACACTTGGGTTGAATCCCAAAGCTGAGGTTGGGTGGCTGGGCCTAAATAGGATTAGGAGAGGCTACCAGGCCCTGCAGAACTGCAGTGGCAAAGCCTGCTCTGGATTTAGAGGACAGTAGAGAGTTAAGTAGTAGTGCTTGGTGAAAGTGTGCACTGAACTCCAGGTTGCAGCCTCTAAAATGTCTTTGGTTGGTACTCCTCTGAGGAAGGCTGCTGAAGTGACTGCTGCTCTGGTAGAATGTGGCCTAATGCCCTTAGGCACTGATTTGCCATGTTGTGAATAGCAGAAGCGAATCCAGTGTCCTATCCATTTTGAAATAGTCTGCTTTGAGATAGGCTTTCCTTACGATCCTGCAGCATAAGCTACAAACAGTTGCTCAGTTTTTCTGAAAGCTTTTGTTTTGTCCACGTAGAATCGTAGCTGGCTGTGTATGTCCAAAGCGTGCAGAAGTCTCTCCCCTTTATTCTGAGGATTTGGATAGAATGTTGGCAAATGAATGGTTTGGTTAAGAGCCACACTGGATACTACCTTTGGCATAAATGTTGGGTTTGTCCTTAGAGAGACCCTGTCCTGATGAAAAATAATGAAAGGTTCCACTGCCACTAATGCCTGTAACTCTGAGACTCTTTTTGCTGAAGTTATTGCTAGGAGCAGAGCAGTTTTCCATGGTAAGAATTTTACATCAGCTGTATTGGCTGGCTCAAAAGGAGGCAGTGTGAGTTTTCCTAAAACAAAATTGAGGTCCCAAGTAGGTACTGGTGCTCTCCTTGGGGGTCTTATGTTTTTTGCTCCTCTGAGGTACTGTCTTAGTAGTGGATGAGAGAAAATAGGAGGTTCCGTATTGTAATGAACTAAAATGGCAGAGGCATGGATCTTAATTGATGAGAAGGATAGGCCTTTGTCCAGCATCTCAGTTAGGTATTGTAAAATCTGAGGTATATTTGGAACAAGTGGTTCACGTCCTTGTGCCTGGTTCCAAGCACAGAATCTCTTCCATTTTTCTGCATAAGATTTCCTAGTGCTGGGCCTCCTGGCTTCTAAAATGACATCCATAACAGCTTTAGAGAGAGGTGTGGTCCGAGTGGCTATATTATCTGCCATGCAGCCAGATTTAAGGTTCTGAGTTGGCTGTGCAGAATCTGATTGTTTTGTTGAGTCAGAAGATGAGGAATTTGAGGTAAAGGCCAGGCTGGGCCTTGAGACAAGCTCTTTAGGATTGGGTACCAGTACTAGCGTGGCCAGTCTGGGGCAAACAGGATCATTTTTGGCTTCTCTTGTCTGACTTTTAGGAGCACCTTGGGAAGAAGAGGCAGTGGAGGAAAGGCATAAACTGTCAGGGTTTTCCAGCTGAATGATAGAGCATCCACTTTCCATGCTTGTGAGTGATAAGTTCTTGTGCAGAATCTCTTTAGTTGGCAGTTGTGAGAGGAGGCAAAAAGATCTATGTCTGGGCATCCCCATTTCCTTGTTATCATGCTGAAGACCTGTGGATTTAGTTTCCATTCGTGAGGATCCATGAGATTTCTGCTTAGTTCGTCTGCCAGTGTATTTTTCGTTCCTGGCAGGAATTGTGCCTGTAGATGTACTTGATAAGTCAGTGCTATGTTCCACAAAGTCATGGCTTGCCTGCAGAGGGGGTAGGAATGTGTGCCCCCTTGCTTGTTTATGTACCACATAACTGTGGCATTGTCTGTCATTAGTAATAGTTGTCCTGGATGTAATAGATCCTCGAAGGCTGTCAGGGCATTCTGTACAGCCAGCATCTCTTTTTGATTGATGTGAAGATGCATTTGCTCCTTGGGCCACGTGCCCTGAATACATTTTCTTGCCATGTGTGCCCCCAAGGCATAATCCAATGCATCTGTTGTTACTGTCTGCCTGGCTGTGGGTAAGGTGAAAGGCTGTCCCTTGTTGAGGTGACAGGCCAATGCCCATCGAAACTCCTGTTGCAGGCAGGGAATTAGAGTTATTAGTGTTTCCAGGCTGTGGCAATGTTGAGTCCAAACACTTTTTAGATACCATTGTAGTTTTCTCATATGCAGTCTTGCATATGAAATTAGAAGAATGCAGGATGCCATGAAGCCCAGGGCCTGCAGAATTTTTCTTGCTGGGAGCTGGGTCTTTGTTGCTATCATTTGAAAGTAATGAATCAGTTGCCTTTGCTTGTCTGACGTGAGATAAGCCATCTGGGCAGTTGTATTTAAGCTTGCACCCAGGAATATTATCTATTGAGAGGGCACTAGTTTTGATTTCTTTTCGTTTACTGTGTACCCTAGGCAAATTAGTAATCTTTTTACAAATGCCAGATGCTTTAGTAGAATGTCCTTGCTCTCTGCTTGAATAAGGCAGTCATCCAAGTAGGGATATATTTGAATTCCTTTTTGTCTGCAAAATGCAATTATTGGAGCCAGGCATTTTGTGAAGACCCTGGGCGCAGTAGATAAGCCAAAGGGCAGTGCAGAGAATTGGTAATGCATTGAGCCAACTATGAATCTGAGGTATCTTCTGCAAGATTGCTGATTGGGACATGCAGGTATGCCTCCTTGAGGTCCAAAGTAACTAGCCAAGCCTCCTTACCCAGCATGGGTAGAAGTTGCTGCAGTGTTAACATTTTGAATTTTGGAACATCCAGGAAAGTATTTAGGATTGACAAGTCCAGTATTGGTCTCCAGGCTTTGTCCTTTCTGGGTACCAGGAAAAGTCTTGAGTAAAATCCTTGTCCCTGTTCTTGCTGTGGTACTCTTTGAATAGCTCTCATGTCCATGAGAGCAGAAATTTGTTTTTGTGCCTCTGCCCATTGGTTTTGCGGCAGGTCCGGCATACCTTTTGATTTTGGAAGGGTGTGAAAGTGGAACCTGTAACCCTGAGAAACAATATTCAGTACCCATTTGTCCTGGGTGATCATGTGCCAATTTTGTGAGAGAAGTGCTAGCTTTCCCCCTAAGGGTGCTGCCGAAAGGTAAGTGCTTGGCATTTGTAGAGGAAAGTCATTGGGACTGTTTCCTATAAGGTTGTGATTTGTCTTCTCCTCCTTTGGGGGCTGAAGCACCCCATTGTTTAGGTCTGTATGAGCCTTCGGGCTGAGATCTGCCTCTTGGGCGTCTGTATCTGCCTCTTTGTGGCCTGACACCGGAAAGGACCAATTTTCTGAAGGCTAGTTTCTGCTAAATCTAGGTGGTTGAACCTGTAAGAAATCCTTTACTGTCTGCATTGATTTTGCTTTATCCTCCATAGGTTCATAGTTTAGTGCTAAGCTAACTGCCCTTGCGAGCCATTTTAAGCCTAGCCATTTATCCCTTGTGAGACTCAAACCCTGCACCTTGTGTTTGTAAGGCAAGCACCTTAGCCATTGAGCCACCCTCCCGACCCCCATTTTCTTTAACACCAAACAATGTATCACGCTGTAGTAGAGCATCCAATAATTTTACTTTAACATGTTCAGGTAAACTTTATTCTTTCAAACAAGCATGCCTTCGAATGACAGAGCCTGTAACTGCGGCTCTACAAGAAGCCTCTAATGAATCAAAACCACATTGCAGAGTATGCTTTCCCACTTGTTCAGCTGCATGCATTTTCAGGACATTCTGAGTTTGTAAGCATTTTCTGTTTTAACAAAGACGTGAGGTGTTGATATTTAAGCATGTGAAACTGGCAGTTTAAAGCCCTTACAGCTAATGTAGCAGGTGTCAACTTTTTTCCTCCATCTATCCAGAGCACTACAATCCCTATCAGAAGGAACAGGGTTTTTTTTTGCAGTGGAAGCCTTAACCCCTTTGGGACCCTAGAAATTGTTTCTGGGTCAGCAGCAGGGTTTTTATAAAGAAATTTATGAGAGTCTGGGACCCTGTAGTACCTGTCTGGCTTGACTGGTGCAGGGGGTAAAGAATCAGGAGAAAGACTGGATTCAGAGAAAACATCATCAACTATATCAAGCACAAGGGGGATAGCCAGGGGCCTGTGCTGTGGCAATAAAAAAGTCTCTGAGCCTTTTCTTGGATTCTGAATAATCCTGGCTCTCCCAATGGAAATGCTCCCTCGTGGTGTGCAGGGTTTCCCCAAAAGAATAATGCTCAGGCGCAGAGGCTGAAGTTACAGATTCTTCTGCATCAGAGTCCTCATAGGGAGGGAGAGAATATCCCTGATTGGAGGAGGAATCAGAGGAAACAGAAACCTGGTCAGAGGAGTCATAGTCAGTGCCTTGCCTAGGCCTTTTATCAGGAGGGGGATGGGAACCCCTGATCAAAGTAATTAGGTCCTCGGCCATTTTAAGCACGTTTCTTTGGTATGGATGACTGTCCAGGAGAATGCTGTACTTGTTTCCATGTCTTTAATGGTGTTTTTGACTTTGCCTTGGTTGCTGTAGTGGACTTAATAGTAAGCTGTGAAGGTCTGAAAACACCCTCAGAAGCCAATGCCTGCTCAGCGACTCCGGACCCATCTGAGGGAATAGTTTCCGCAGGCCCAATACCTTGAGTTTCCAGAGGCCTAGGTGTCTCCACATGGGAGTCGGATACGGCCTGTGGCTCTGAGGTAGTGGGTGTCAGGGGCTGCGAAAACGCCTCACTGAGAACCTGCGAACAAGCCTGGAAGAGGCTTCGTCATCGGTTTTGGACCTCGGATCCCTGTCCTTTTCCTTGTCTTTGCGTTTTTTATGAATTCCGGTCGTCGGTTGTTCTGACGGCATTATGTAGTTAAACCTTCGGCCAAAGTAATGTAAATCAAACCAACGCTTAATAGTGCGTTTGTTGAATGTAGCCGAAAACCGACAACTAATAACGTCGTGGTCAGGGCCTAGGCACGGAATACAGTAAGAGTGAAAATCCTTATGAGGTATTTGTTTCCCACAAGAAATACAATTGTTAACTTTTACTGACATCGATCTGGAGCAAGAAAAAGTTTCCCCAACGGGGTACTTAGCTTTACTGAAGACTTCGGTTCAGAAATTCGATTTAGAAAATCTCAGGACTCTGCCGACTGGCACTTGCGAACTGCTTTTGCTTCGGGAAATGCGCGGCAAGAAAGACTGAGGAAAATGACGTCGGCTGCATCTTTTATACCCCTGGCGCACTGACGTCAGGGAAGAAGCGACAGCAACCAACGCCGGACTTAGACTCTGGAATTCTGGCTGACTGCGGGTAGCCTGCCAGCAGGATAACCCAAGTGTAATGACTGCAACAGTGAAACACGATGAACATAAACAGTTTCTACTTATGACTAAATCTTCTTGTAAATATGTTAATACTGTTAGCCAAAAGTTAGGAACTGAATCTAGGACTGGGGTTTTCCATTTAGGAGTTTTTCTTAATTTTGTTTCTGTTTCATTGGCCATTACTTCATCCCGTTTCATATCCTGTACATTTGAACTTCTTACTGTTTCTTTTACTTCCTATAGCCATTTGGGATCTTAGTTATGTTCCACAGGGTCTTCATACATATGTCTCCAAAATGTCTCTCTCTCCTTTTTTTCCCATAGGGTTTCTATTCCTTTTAATTTTTTTCTCATTTCTCTCTGAACCTTTTTTGGGTCATCAATGAATTGCATTTTACACTTTCCTTTATATTTATCTACATATCTTCTATGTTTTTCTGCCTCTGCTGACATCTTTAGTTTATTATTTCAATAGTATATGACAGATCCTGGTCTGTTCTAATACTGTGCATTGCTTTTATCAGGTCTATCTTTCAAAGTATTTTTGTTGAACTGTGCCTCTTTTATACTCTTCTAACAGTGACCTCTCTTTTCTTAACTGCTTTATGGTTTTCTCTATTCAATACTTCCATGATGGGATTTGATTTCTTACCCTTATTACCCTGTACTTCTGCGGTAAGATTATCTGTCATTAATCTACATGCACAATAATTTATCTTATTTATCTCTGTTATATCGCATACATTTCTGTTAAGTCTTGATTACTGCATTCATTTGTTTTATCAGACTTCTAGCATTTTGGGTCTTCTTGACTTTCTTTAATCTGTTTCTTTAATCAACCTTCATACATCTATCTTTTTTAAATCAAGCAACTCTTCCCTTAGATCTTTCTTTTTTTCTCCATTTCCTGTGGGCATTCTACAGAAAGTTTCAGAATATCTTTCAGTGTCATATTCTATTCAGATGCATCCCGCATCATCTGTTTCTCCTTCATATGGAAACTCACTGGCCTGTCACTCCACAACACTGACTGCATAAAATGCCACCATTTTCTACTCATCTTGCTGCGCAACTCCAACTGAACTTTTACATTAGTTTCCTTATGAAGGCTCCAAAGTATCTTCAAGTTGCAACTGATCAGATGCTTACCATTTCACCTGTTTCTCCCTAACTTGGTGACTCACTCTTCTATCATGCAGAGAATTTACCAGAATTTGATTTTCTACACTAAATCCTTCACTTCACAAGTAATCCACAACATCAGTTTCTATTTCTTTAACTTTGCCATTACTAATCCTCTTTTCTACTTTCCCCTTTGTCTTATTTTTTGTATTGTAAAATGTTGCACATCTGGAATCCTTTTGCCTGTATATCTCTTCAAATCTTTCTTTCTTTTGGGAGGGGGGGGGGTTTGATTACTTTTGTGTTTTCATTTGCATAAATATTGCAACATATTAAATCACTTTTTCTCTCGCATGTCCATATTTCTTCTTCAGATGTCCCCTTCATACCACTCAATCTGTTCAAGAATCTTGACAAAGTCTAAAATAATGGGGAGAAGGGCCCAAAAATAGTGACAGATTTTAAATATTGCTCTAATAAACTTAGAAAGTTGATAAATACCATGTTTTGTGCTACCATGCATTTTCTGAAAGACAAAGTCTGATAATCAAATGTATGCCATTATTTACTTAATGTTATAGTGATTTGCCAAAAAGCACAAATTTTATGAGGAACAGATCAAAAATAAGAGGCAAAAAATCTGGACCTTATGTGAAAATCTGGACTGTTGAGAGGTATGCTCCTGCTCTACACCTGTTTCTCCTGATTTGGGGACTTGTTCTTTCATGCTACGACATGACCCATGTTAGATTTTCTACACTAAAGCCTTCTCTTCGATGGTATTCAGTAACTTCAGCTTCTATTTGTTGAACTTCTAATTCACTAATCTTCTGCTCTACATTCCCACTTTGTAATCTTACATTTTGTATTGTGAAATTTTCTTTATCTGGGTGCCTTGCCTGTCTCATCAAATATTTTTGGAGCTGCTTTTTTGTAATGATTAGGATGGCTTTCTCCTTTGAATAAATATTGCACTGTATCAGAACTCTCTCTCTTTCCTGTGTACTTATTTCATATTTTACTCCTTTGAAAAATCTCTAGGCTTTGTTCTTTATTTTTACACTCATTTGCTTCTTTTTCCAAACAGCCCAAGGTTTCTTAGCCTATATAACAGTTCTTTTCCAAAATGTTTTTATTCATTTTATAACACAATAAATTAACAGCATACTAATAAGAAAAATCAAACTACATACAATGTCCATAACAATTAAAAAAGCAATATGCATAGAACACTTAATATTTCTCTAACAGATTAGATAATTTTGTCCAAGCAATTAAATGATGAGTTAAATTGTTAGTCCTTGATTTTACAGTAGCAATCTCATTTTTACAAATGTAATTCACAAGATGAATAAACTCAACTTTAAAGACAGGAGTAGATTGGTATTTCCAAGTTTTAGTAACAATTTTCCTTGCTATAGAGAGGATACACACAGTAAAAATATTTGGTTGTTAGAAATGACTTCAGGAACATTGAAAATGATAAGGGAGTCAGAAATTATACAGTTGTCATGCCATAGAGATATTTAAAGTCTAACCAAGATGGGGAAATTATTTTGCGATTAACAAAGTACAGTTGCATACACTTACCATAAATGTAGATGTTCAAGTGTATTCACTGTTACAGTCATCACCTACAATCACAGGCCTAAAGCAGATGCCCTATGCTGACCGTCTAAAGAAACTCCACCTATACTCTGTCACATATCGTCTACTCAGAGGCGATCTCTGCTTAACATACAAGGCCATGTCAAACCCAGAGCTGTTGAACATACTACACTTAAAGAAATCCCAGTCTCTCAGAGAAACACGCTCTAGGGATTTAAACCTTGTCATCACAATGAACAAAACATGCTAGAGATGGGTTCCAGACCCAGAGACTCCCCATGTCAAGCAGAGCGCCTCTTTGGCCTTCTTCAAAAAGAACCTTGATGATTGGATGGGAGATAGGAAATTCACCCTGGGGATCACGTCAGTCGTCCTGCTAGACAGGGGTTCAGGAAATTAAATGCTGTGGGAAGAAATAGCCAGGGGATTGTTATGGCTAGGCTTGTATAGGCCCTAGGGCCGATAGCCTAGTACCAACCTATGAACCTATTTATGGACAGAGGTCCAGGTGGCCGCTTCGAAGATGTCCCTGGTGAGTACTCCTCTGAGGAAGGCAGTGGAAGCGGAGGTTGCCCTAGTGGAGTGGGTACGGATAGACTTAGGGATGGGTTTTCCATGAAGTCTGTAGCAGAAATGGATAGTGTGTGAAATCCATTTGGAAATGATTTGTTTGGAGATGGGCTTCCCCTCTGCCCCTGGGGCAAAGCTTACAAGCAGTTGGTCTATTTTTCTGAATGGCTTAGTATGGTCCAGATAGTATCAGAGTTGCCTGAGTACGTCTAGTGAGTGCAGGATTCTTTCCCCCTTATTTTGAGGGTTGGGAAAGAAGGTGGGAAGGTGTATGGCTTGGTTAAGCGTCACATCAGTTACCACCTTGAGCATAAAGGAGGGGTTTGTCCTTAGGGAGACTCTGTCTGCATGGAAAATGATAAAGGGCTCAACTGCCATGAGATCTTGAATTTCTGAGACCCTTTGGCTGAGGTGATAGCTAGTAGGAAGGCAATCTTCCATGACAGGTATTTCAATTCTGTAGAAGCAGCAGGTTCGAAAGGAGGTGCGGTTAGTTTTTCTAACACAATTCAGGTCCCAGGGTGGCGTGGGAGGCCTTCTGCGAGGCCTGATATTAGAAGCCCCTCAGAGGAATTACTTAATTAAAGGATGAGAGAAGAGGGGTGGGTCTGAATCATAATGGGCTGAAATGGCCGAGGCATGAATTTTACTAGAGGAGAAAGAGAGGTCACTAATGAGCAACTCTGCTAGGTAATCAAGGATGAGAGGGGTGGAAGGTTGGGAGGAACTAGCCCCTTTTGATTGTTTCCAGGAGCAGAATCTTTTCCATTTTCCTGCATATGATTTTCTTGTGCTGGGCCTTCTGGCCTCTGTGATGATGTCCATGACCTGTTTCCTTAACTGGGAGTCCTTGTTAGTTTTTAAGTGTATAATGCCATGCTGAAAGATTGAGAGTCTGTAGGTCTGGGTGCAGTACGTCCCCCCCCCCCCTGGGTCAAGAGGTCTGACATCAGCGGAAGCAACTTTGGGGGCTGTAAGGCCAGGCTGCGTAACAGGGGATAACAATGCTGTCTGGACCAGTCTGGAGCAATGAGGATGGCCCTTGGTCTCTCTCCTCTTATTTTGATCAGAACCTTGGGAATAAGGGACAGAGGAGGGTACGCATACACAAAGAGGGAGTTCCAGGGGAAGGTCAAGGCATCCACCTTCCGCGCTAGGAGGTGGAACTCCCTGGTGTAGAACCTCTGCAGCTAGTGGTTGAGGTGCGAGAGGAAAAAGATCCACTTCTGGGGTCCCCCACTCCTGAGTGATTTGCAGAAAGATTTCTCTGGGGAGCTGCCATTCATGGGGGTCCAGTAAGTTTCTGCTTAAGGGGTTTGCCAGGGTTATTGTTGACCCTGGAAGGTATTGGGCAATTAGGTGTAGAACCCATGGAGGTGGCGGTAAGGCAGAGACTCATGGCTAACCTGCACAGGGGGTAAGATTGGGTGACCCCCCCCCCCCGCTTGTTGATGTACCACATCACTATGGTGTTGTCTGTTTTTATAAGGAGGACCTCTGGCTTGAGATGGGGTTTGAAGGAAGTCAGTGCCTTTTGTACTGCCATCATTTCTTTCTGACTGATGTGCAAGTGAAGTTGCTGGGGATTCCAAAGGCCTTGGGTACACCTGCCTGCTAGGTGACTGCCGCAAGCAATGTCTGAGGCATCGTTGGTGGTGGTCTGGCCAGAAGGGTGGAGGATGAAGGGAAGACCCTTGTTCATGGCACAGGACCCTGCCCACCAGAGAAATTTGGCCCTTATACATGGGATCAGAGGGAGCGTGGTCTCTAGGGACTGAGAGTGCTTACACCAAAGGTTCTTTAAGTACCACTGAAGTTTTCTTATGTGAAATCTGGCAAGGGGGAGAAGAAGAATGCAAGATGCCATGCATCCCAGGGCTTGCAGGAACTTCCTTGCAGTGAGGTGGCTTCTGGAAGCCAGCTGGGTGAAGTAGAGAGGCAGGAAGGTCTGCTTTTCTGGGGATAGGAAGGCCATTTGAGATGCTGTGTCTAGCACAGCTCCCAGGAAAATAATTTTTCTGGTGTTTTTTTTTTTCGATTTTTTTCTCATTGATGGTGAACCCTAGGGAAGTAAGGAGAGATTTGACAAAGAGTTGGTCCTGAAGCAATTTTTCTTTGCACTCTGCCTGAATGAGGCAGCCATCCAGGTAAGGGTAAATCTGCATATTTCTCTGTCTGCAGAATGCTATAGCTGGGGCAAAGCATTTGATGAATACTCTGGGAGCAATAGATAAGCCAAAGGGCAGAGAACTGAAATTGTTGACAGCCTGCTCTGAAGCACAGGAATTTTCTGCATGATTCCTTGATGGGGATGTGGAGGTAGGCATCTTTTGGGTCTAGTGTCACAAGCCAGGCATTTATTTTGTTAGCATAGGCAGGAGCTGCTGCAAAGTTAGCATTTTGAATTTGGGGACCACCAAGGAGGTGTTCAGTTTGGATAGATCCAGTATGGGGCGCCAAGTGGCCTCTTTTCTGGGAACAAGGAATACTCTGGAGTAAAAAACTTTTCCTGTTTGATTTGGAGGGACAGGTTCTACTGCCCCCTGGGATATTAGAGTTTGGACCTGTTTCAATGCCTCTGGCCACTGGTTTGGGGGGAGGTCTGGGTACCCTCTTGGAATTGGGAGTTTGCTGAAAGAGAATCTGTATCCCTGAGAAAGGATTTTTAAGACTCATTGGTCCTTGGTTATAGAAACCCAATCGTCTTTGAAGAGGGTGAGCCTTCCTCCTAGTTTTTGATTAGTGAAAGGAGGGCAGAGGGGGGAGGGAAACTCATTGTGAGTGCTTGCCATAAAAGCTTGGCTTAGAACTCCCTGCTTTAGAGACGGAAGTGATCCACTGTTTGCTTCTTTGCTGGCCCTGGGATAGGGCCCTGGTTGGCCTATCCCTGCAAGGTTTACCTTGGCCCTGTCTGCTGGGTGCAGGGAAGGCCCAGGGTTTAGAGGGAAAGTTCCTGCTGAATCTAGAAGGTTGAACTTGACAGAAATTTTTTTACTGTTCACATAGATTTTGCTTTGTCTTCCATCTTTTTAAGCACTTATTTTGCTTTTTCCCCCAAACAGGCTCTCCCCTTGTCTAGGGGTGCATCAATAAGTTTAGACTTGACATGATCAGGGAGAGGTTGTTCCTTCAGCCATGCATGTCTCCTAATAGATTCTATCACTGCTGCCCTGTTACAGACTTCTAGGGTGTGATATCCACATTGTAATGAGTGCTTAGCCACTTGACAAGCGAAGTATAGCAATTCTGCCAGCTCCCTGGAGTTGGCACAGTCAGGGGAGGAAGCAATCTTCTGTTTCAATTGATCCAAAGTGTGTTATTGATATTTTAACATAAGAAACTGACAACTGAGTGCTCTGCTAGCTAAGGTTGCAGAGGTGCATACTTTCTTACCCCATCTCTCCAGACCTCTGGAGTCTTTGTCAGAAGGAAGAGGATTCTTAGCAGAACTAATCTTAGCTCCTTTGGGTCCCTGTGTAATGATGTCCGGGTCTGCAGCAGGTTTCCTACACAGGTATTTGTGAGAATCCGGTACTCGGTAGTACCTGCCAGGTTCATTTGGTGCAGGAGGCTGGATTCATGGAAAACATCATCCACCACTTCCAAAATAGGTGGGATGGCCAGGGGTCTGTGCTGGGGCAGGTCCAGAAACTCTTCAAGTCTTTTCTTAGACTGTGGGAAGTCTTGAGATTCCCACTGGAATTGTTCCCTGAGGGAATGAAGGGTTTCCCCAAATAAGAGGTCCTTTGGAGGGGAGGCAGAAGGGATGGACTCCTTTACATCTGAATCCTCAAACAGTTAAGGGATGTTGTCCCTCTTCAAAAGCAGAATAATAAGATTCCTCAGACTCTTGGTCTGTCATAATTTCTGGAGAAGGATGCCTTTTCCTTTTAGGAGTGGGGGCCTGAATACCTCGGATAAGGGAGATGAGATCCTCCGCCATTTTAAGCATTTGAGCTTGGGTTGGGGGAGCAGTAGCAAGATGGTGGCTAGAAGCAGATTTCCTAGGAGTGGCCTAGCTTCTAGGCCTGAGAGAATCTGTCTGTCTCTGAGACCCGGTAGTCAGATGTGAAGATGTCGTTTTTTTGTCTAGATTCAGTAGTGTGAAAGGTCTCCTCAGAAGCCGGTGCCTGGGTCGAGGCTCCAAAAGTACAGTTTTGTACCTACCATAAATGTAGATGTTCGAGGATTCCATTGCTGCAGTCCTTACTATTGGGTATAGTCCGCGTCCAGTCGGCCCGAATACCAGAGTATAAGGCTGACGTCGGTCATGGCGCCTTAGACTGACGTCAGTACGTCAGGGTACTAATGCGCATGACCGACGTCATATCCTCAGTCTTTTCTTGCCCCAGATGTCAGAAGACCCTAAAAAGACAAGGCCCAAAATACCTGCACCAAAAACATGTACAATATATACAAGAATATATACAAAAATAGAAACATGTAAACTCACCTACACAACCACCCCTAAACACAGAGGGGAAGGAGGGAGGGTAAATTGGACTGCAGCAATGGAATCCTCGAACATCTACATTTATGGTAGGTACAAAACTGTACTATGTTCTTCGTTTTCCATTGCTGCAGTCCTTACTATTGGGTAGAATCCCAAAGCAGAGGTAAGGGAGGCTGGCAAATCATAAAGAAGTAGGAGCTGACAACATGCCTTGCAAAACAGCTGTGGCAAAACCAGCCCTAGACTTAGAGTAGATAGGAAGGTGATAATGCTTAGAGAAAGTATGCACTGAACTCCAAGTAGCTGCTTCCAAAATATCCTTAGTTGCCACCCCTTAGAAATGCTGTTGAAGTGGCAGTAGCCCTAGTGGAATGAGGCCTAATCCCAGCTGGAATCTCTTTGCCATGATGGGAATAACAAAATGCAATGCAAAAGCCAATCCACCTAGAAATAGTTTGTTTTGACACAGGCTTGCCCTGTGAACTCAAAGCAAAAGAAACAAACAACTGCTGAGACTGCCTAAAATCCTTAGTCCTGCTTAAATAATAACGCAATTGCCTGTGTACATCTAAAGTGTGCAAAATCTTTTCCCCTTTATTTTGAGGGTCTGCATAAAACGTAGGCAAATGAATAGTTTGGTTTAAAGCCACACTAGAAACCACCTTAGGCATAAAGGAAGGATTAGTGCGTAATGATACCCTATCCTTATGGAAAATCAAAAGGGCTCTACTGCCATAAGGGCCTGCAACTCAGACACCCTTCTTGCAGAAGTAATAGCCAACAGAAAAGCAGTCTTCCATGACAAGTATTTCAATTCAGCAGTAGCTGCAGGCTCAAAAGGTTGTAGAGTAAGTTTTTCCAACACAAAATTGAGATCCCAAGCAGGAGTAGGAGCTCTATGGGGGTCTTATATTCTTTGCCCCTCTAAGAAACTGCTTGAACAAAGGATGCGAAAACAAAGGTGGGTCACAATCATAGTGAGCTGAAATTGCTGCAGCATGAATCTTAATAGAAGAGAAGGACAAACCTTTGTCCAATAACTCAGTAAGATATTGAAGAGCCACACTCAAATTAGGCTCAGAAATCTCCAAATTCTTTGCTGTACTCCAAAATAAAAATCTCTTCCATTTTTCTGCGTACACTCTCCTTGTACTAGGTCTTCTAGCTTCCATAATCACATTTAAAACTTGTTGAGGAAGTTGAGACCTGCTGTGTTTCAACACAAAATATGCCAGGCTGTTAGATGAAGAGAGTGAAGCTTGACATTGAGCAGATGACCGTCCTTCTGAGATAACAGATGAGGAATCAGAGGTAAAGGCCATGGTGGCTTCTTTACCAGACTCCGTAGTAGTGGGTACCAGTGTTGCGGAGGCCAATCTGGAGCTATCAAAATCATCCTTGGCCTGTCTTGTCTGACCTTTAATAGTACCTTTGGAAGAAGAGGCAGAGGTGGAAAGGCATACACATGAAGGTTTTTCCAACTGAAAGACAGAGCATCCACTTTCCAAGCTGTGTGATGAAACCCCTTTGTGCAATACTTTGGCAGCTGGTGGTTTAGTGGAGAAGCGAACAGATCTATGTCTGGAGTTCCCCATGACACTGTCAATTTCTGAAATACATGAAGATCCAGTTTCCACTCGTGGGGATCCATGATTTGTCTGCTTAACACATCTGCTAAGGAGTTCTGTGCTCCTGGCAGAAACCTTGCCTGAAGAGTTAGTTGCAAGCTTAGCGCAGTCTCCCATAAAATCATTGCTTGCCTGCATAGAGGATAAGAATGTGTTCCCCTTGCTTGTTGATGTACCACATGACAGTTGTGTTGTCTGTTAGAATCAACACCTGCCCTGGAAGAAGTAACTCCTTGAAAGCCCTTAATGCAAACTGGACTGCTAACATCTCCTTCATGTTGATATGTAGATGCTGTAGTCTGGCAGGCCACTTGTCTTGTATCCACTTTCCATTTAGATGAGCTCCCAAGCAATGTCCGAGGCATCTGTCGTTAAAATCTGACTTGCCTCTGGCCGGGTCACAGAGAGTCCCTTGTTTAGGTGACATTCCTGAGCCCACCACAAGAATTCTTTTTGAAGGCAAGGTATTATTTGAATGACAGTGTCCAAATCCTGGCAGTGCTGTGTCCATACATTTTTGAGATACCATTGTAGCTTCCTCATATGCAGTTTGGCATTGGGAAGCACCAGAATACAAGATGCCATGAACCCTAATGCTTGAAGGACTGTCCTTGCAGTCAGCACGGACTGATGAGATAGTTGATGGAAGTAAAGTGACAGACTCTTTTGTTTGTCCGGGGTTAAAAAGGCCATCTGGGCTGCTGTATTCAGTCTCACACCCAGAAAGCACATGTCTTGAGAGGGTACTAGACTGGACTTTATTTCGTTCACAGAATACCCTAGGCATCTTAGCACTGCTATAACATATTCCAGATGCTGTAGAAGGTCTTCCTTTTCTTGAGCCAGAATCAGGCAGTCGTCCAAGTAAGGATAGATTTGAATTCCTTGAAGCCTGAAATAAGCTATCACTGGAGCCAGAACCTTTGTGAATACTCTGGGCAGTAGATAAGCCAAAGGGCAATGCAGAGAACTGATAATGAGAATTTCCAGTTGAAACCGCAGATACTTCCTGCAACTTAGCCTTATAGGCACATGAAGGTAAGCTTCCTTGAGATCTAAAGTTACCATCCAGTGATCTTTGCCCAGCAGAGGTAAAAGTTGTTGTAACGTCAACATCTTGAACTTGGGAATGTCCAGATAAGTGTTGAGGAGAGATAAATCCAAAATTGGTCTCCACGTGTTCCCCTTCTTTGGTACTAGGAACAGGCGAGAATAAAATCCTAGGCCCCTTTCTGATACAGGGACTGGCTGAATGGCCCCATCTGGAGTAACTGAGAAACTTGCTTGTGAGCCTCTTTTCTTTGTGGAGGAGGAACGTCTGGCATGCCTTTGAAAGGGGCATTGTGTGGAAATAAAACCTGTAACCGTGGTGAATGATATCCAACACCCATCTGTCTTGAGTAATTAAATCCCAATTTTCTTTGAAAAGAGACAGTCTTCCTCCCAAAGGAGCTGCCAGACGAGAATCCACTGGCAGCTGAAAAGGCAGGTCATTGGGTCTGTTTACGAAAGGACTGACCCCTGCCCTCACCAGAAGTCTGAGCAGGTGAACTCCTGATCTAGGCCTAAAAGAACCTTGAGCCCTGCCCCTACCACGTCTAGACCTACCCCTAGACTGGGAATCATAAGCAGGATATGTCCACCCCTTAGCAGGCCAATTTCTACTAAACTTGGTGGCTGCACCTGCAAAAATCTTTAACAGTTTGCATAGACTTAGCTTTGTCCTCCATTTTCTTTAAAAGTGCTTCCACAGGCGATCCAAACAACACATCAGACTGTAAAGGAGCATCCAAAATCCTTGTCTTAACATGCTCAGCTAAATTCTGATCCTTCAACCAGGCATGCCTGCGAAGAACAGAACTAGTAGCAGCCACCCTCGAGGAGGCCTGTACAGCATCAAAACCACATTGCAAAGAATGCTTACCCACTTGTTCAGACACATGAACCAAATCCAGCAACTCTTTACACTCAATACCTTCCGCCAAAGCATCCACCTTAGATTTCAATTGTGAAAGGAGATAATTTTGATATTTTAGGATGTGAAACTGACAATTCAACGCTCTCATGGCTAGAGTGGAAGAAGTATACACTTTCTTTCCCCACCTATCCAAAGCCCTTGCCTCTTTATCAGTGGGAACAGGATTTTTAACCACAGAAGCTTTAACACCTTTAGGCCCCTGAGAAACAGTTTCTGGGTCCGCCCTAGGACTCTTAAACAAATACTTATGAGCTTGGGCACCCTATAATACCTATCAGGTTTAACAGGAGCAGGAGGCAAAGAGTCAGGGTTCAGGGAAGCCTCTGCAAAACATCTTCCACCACATTCAACACAGGAGGAATAGCTAAGGGCCTATGCTGGGGCAAAACAAGAATTCCCTAAGCCTTTCCTGGAATCAGAGTAATCCTGGCCTTCCCATTTAAAATGCTCCCTCATGGAATGCAGAGTCTCTGAAAATGAGAAATCCTCAGGAGGAGAAGCTGTAGGAGTGGAATCATCCACATCAGAATCAGAATAAGTAGGATACTCCTGCAAGTCTTCCGCAGAAGACTCTGAAGCCTCTGAACATTGTTCAAAACTATCAAACTCGGTTCCACCCTAGGCCTCTTATCAGGGGGCATAGAACCTCTAATCAAAGTAATCAAATCTTCTGCCATTTTAAGCATATGTTTCTTAGGTACAGAACCCGAAATGCTAGGAGAAGCCCCCACTGAAGCTGAACTAGGCCTACCTCTCAAAGAAGTTTTGGCAACAGAAGGAGAGGCTCTAACTACCTTGGGAAGAGAGGGAAGAACAGTTACCTGAGAAGCCCCCTCAGCCTGGCCTACCTCCTGAGAAGGCACATCCTGTAATAGTAAAGTTTCTGCCTGAGACTCCATGGAAACTCCTGGCAAAACCTCTGGCTCCACTGAGCCTTCTAAAGAACCGGCGTCCGGGACTGCGGTTCCTCAACCCTAGGCTTCACTGATTTGTCCTTGCGCTTCTTGGGCGAAGCGGTCGGAGCATCCGGCGGCATTTTATAATTACGCTTCCCAAACACTAACCTGGCACAGTCTAACCTCCTCTTAATAGTGCGTTTGTTAAACCTAGCACAAGAGCGGCAACCAACAACGTCGTGCTCAGGCCCTAAACAAGGTATACACAAGGTATGGTAATCCCTATGAGGTATCTGTTTCCCACAAGAAATACAGTTATTCACTTTTTCTGACATCCGGTAAAATACTGAGGCAAGAAAAACCAAAATGTTCCCAACGGGTACTTAGCCAACTCTGTTTCGGTCTGAAACTCCGGTTTCGGAAATATTTCAGAACGCCAACCTGCACTCGCAAAACTGCTTCTGCATCGGACCATGCGGCAAAAAAGACTGAGGATATGACGTCGGTCATGCGCATTAGTACCCTGACGTACTGACGTCAGTCTAAGGCGCCATGACCGACGTCAGCCTTATACTCTGGTATTCGGGCCGACTGGACGCGGACTATACCCAATAGTAAGGACTGCAGCAATGGAAAACGAAGAACATCCCAACTGAAGCAGAGACAGCCAAAGGCTCGGAAGACAAAGTAGATTTCTGCATCATACCGAACTTCGAAAGGGTCTCAGCAGAGGCCTGCATAAATAGCGAGTCGGGCATCAGGAGCTGTGAAGCACCTCACTGAATTACGAAGAACTGACGACTTGCTTAGCAGTAGTGTCGTTGGAAGGTTTAGCCTGTCTCTATCTTTATCTCTGCGTTTTTCAGAATTTCCACAGATTGTTGGCTGACGGATGCCATATCAGAATTCAAAGACGGAATTCAAAAATAATTGTCTACAAAAAGAGCTCTATGGCAAATTGTTCTCACATTAAAGAGGGCACAAAACCGGCAAAGAGGGACGTCATGGTCTGAGCCTAAACAAGTGATGCAGTAAGAATGAAAGTATCTGTGTGGGATCTGCTTTCCACAGGCGAGACAGTTGTTAACTTTTTCGGACATCGGTTAGAGCAAGAACAAAGGGTCCCCAATGGGGTACTTAGCTTTAGATGTTTTCTGCTGAAATTCAACTGCCGGTAGCGACCGACCGGCAATTGTGGGAACTGCTTCTACTATGGGCTCCACGGCAAGAAAGACTGATGTAATGACGTCGGCTGCCTTGCTTTATAGCACTGACGACCTGCCCTCAGACTACAGGTGACAGCAGCTGGCACACAAAAAACAATGACTTTGGTATTCAGGTCAACAGAGGGCTACCGCAGCAGGGATAACCCACAGGTGATGACTGCAACAGTGAAACACGAAGAACATCCGCATGTATCCAGTCAGCATCAGGGTCTCCAGATCTCCAGCATGTCATTTCATTTTTCTTGTACATTATCGCTAGTCTATGTGGGGTAAAAAAACATCTATGCAAAAATTTCAATGTGTTTAAATGCTACAACAGAGAAGATGTGGATTCCTTCACCAACTGTAAAAGTTTTTTACGTGAGAATACTTGATTAACTTCACTTGAAAAATTCCAAAAAAAAATCTGTTTTGCTAAAATCATTTCTGAGAATTTTATATTAACAGATATGTATGAAGTGTTCTTGGGTGAGCTATTAATAATTGTTGAGATAAAATCCAAGATTTTTAAGTTACTCTTATTGTATGCCTCTAATGAGAGTACGAGTTTAGTATGTATGAAATCCTTACAAGTTTGGATGTCCAGCCAACTGCACTTTTGCAAACTATATCTACTGATCAAATAGTCTGAAGAACTTATTTTATTAGCTGAGAGAAATTTATTCCAAAATAACAAGTCACCCTTCTTAAATTCTAACATTTTCTAAGTATCAAAAGATATCAAACATTCATTTGTGTGGGCAATAGGAAATGTAATAAATTCTTAACTGATTAGAAAATAAGAAGTCATGTACTCACCATAACGTTCCATCTGAGTAGGTAAACTTCATTTCTTAGCAAACTTTGGGAATCGGATCCGAGCCGGCAGTTTTCAACAACTTTAGATCTGAGCTCCAAGCTCCTCCCCTACCCATAATTCCCTGCCAACCCTGACTGACCTCAGATCAAGTTTGCCCAACAGCAGAAAACTGCTAGCAATGACTAATCCCAAGATAAATGGGTAAAACCCATGGACCTGAGTATGAGAACATTTGCAAGTGAGGGGGCAGGAGGGAGGGACGGTTGCTAACAAATGAAGTTTACCTACTCAGATGGAACGTTATGGTGAGTACATAACTTCTTAACCTGAAGTAGTTAACTTCATTTGTGTAGCAACCTTTGGGACAGAGTCCCCAGCTACCTGAACCTTGGGCGGCCTTTATGGAAGGATGTTCCGGAGCAATGCAGAGCCAAAGGATGCTCTCCCTCTGGAGATAATGTCCAATTTGTAGTGATTGATAAAAGTATGAGATGAAGCCCAAGTGGCTGCCGAGCAAATATCATCCAATGAAACTCTAGCTCTGAAAGACGCAGAGGTAGACATAGATCGAGTAGAGTGGGCATGGACTCCTTGAGGTGCGGGCCTGCCCTAACTGTCATATGCTAAAATGATGCACTGTGAAATCCATCTAGAGAGTGTGACTTTTGATACAGGTTTACCCAAGTTAAATTTGGCAAAGGAGATGAACAACTGGTCGGATTTCCTATGACCAGATGTCCTGTGGATGTAGAAGCAAAGTTGTCTATGCACATCCAGTGAATGTAATTTGTATTCCCCTTTGTTATGGTAGTTAGGAAAAAAGACCGGCAAGTTGATGGACTGGCTAATATTTGACTCAGAGGCAACCTTGCGAAGAAAGGAAGGATTGGTCCTGAGGTAAACTCTATCCTTGTGAAAGGTCAAGTAAGGGGGTTTTACACATAGCGCCTGTAGTTCAGAGACCCTTCGAGCCGAGGTGATAGCGACAAGAAAGGCCGTTTTCCATGATAAGAATTTAAGCTCTACGGAGGCTGCAGGCTCAAATGGGGGAGCTGTCAAGGCCTGAAGCACCAACGTTAAATCCCAAGGAGGGACAACCTCCTTCACTGGGGGTCTGAGCAAAAAGGTGCCCTTCAAAAATGTCTTACACAATTTCGTGGTGATCAAAGGGCCCAATTCATTTCCAACGTGATAATGAGAGATAGCCGCTAGTTGGACCTGGACTGTGGAGGAACTAGCTCCTTGATGAAACAGTCCTGACAGAAAGTCTAATACAGCGGGCAGAGGAGCTGTAAAAGGATCCAAATTTTTGCATTCCGCCCAAATGGAGAAGCATTTCCATTTGCTGCTATAGATCTTTCTAGTAGAAGGCTTGTGTGCAGCTACTAGAATGGTTTTAACTGGGGAAGAGATACCGGGAGTCCTAGCTATGAATGGAACTGGAGCAGCCAAGCCGTGAGCTTGAGGTTGTCTAGGTTCGGGACTGGGAGATCTAAGGGGTGGGATATTAGATCCAGACGGGGATCCAGAATCCAAGGAGGATTCACGAAATGAGACCAAAGGTAAGGGAACCAGGTCTGACGAGGCCAAAACGGGGCAATGAGGATTATCCTGCTCCCCAATCCACTGGCTTTCTGAAGAAACTTCAGCATTAAAGGAAGAGGAGGGTAAGCATAAAGAAGACCGGGAGGCCAAGCATGCACCAGAGCGTCTCTCGGGGGTTCCCCGGAGGGGGAAATGAGGGCGAAGTAGTCATAACATTTTGTGTTCGAGAGAGAGGCAAAGAGATCGCAACAGGGTTGACCCCAATTGGCGAAGATCCGATTCGCTATCTCAGGATTCAGAGACCACTCGTATGGCAACAGGATGGTGCGACTTAGTTTGTCCGCTAGGATGTTGGACCGTCCCGGAATGTGCGTTGCTATGAGAAAGCGGTTGGTGGAGACGGCCCATTCCCACACTCTCATGGCCTCTCGACAGAGTGGGTAAGACCTGGTTCCCCCTTGTTTGTTGATGTACCAGACAACCGACATGTTGTCCTTCTGAATCACAATCGTTCCTACGGGAAGAAGGTCCTGAAGTGCTTGCAACGCTAACAGTATTGCCCTCATCACTAGGACGTTGATATGCAGTGAGGTCTCCATGAGATCCCACGTGCCTTGGACTGTCCTGCCCGAACAATGCCCCCCCCTAGGCGGGAGGCATCCGTGGTCACCGTGGCTACAGGAGGGGTCATAGAAAAGGGGCGTCCTTGCTGAAGGTCTGGAGATTGGAGCCACCATAGGAGGGCCCTCTTGCAGGCCCTGCTGAGGGGGATGGGATGGCTCAGAGGGTAGTGAAGAAGGGACCACTGGACCTGGAGGGCAGACCCTCATGTTCAAACGTGCCATTGGCAATAGGTTGATAGCTGCCGCCATCGAGCCAAGAGCCCTCAGGACCAATTCTGCCGGGGGAGCTGAAGATTGTAGAATGGCCTGCACATGTAGCCTCAGGGATAGTAGCCGGTCTGTGGTCAAGAAAGCTAGGAGCTTGTGTCCAATCTGGCCCCTATGAAGTCTATAATCTGAGTCGGAGTAAGAGACGACTTCTCTATGTTGACAGTGATCCCCAGCCGGGGAAGCTAGACGGAGAAAGTAGTTTCTGGCAGGACAGAGTAGATGCCTTGTCGGGGCAGTCAGGAGCCAGTCGTCCAGGTACGGGAAGACCTGAATTCCCTGGAGCCTCAGGTGGGCCGCTATCACTGCTAATACTTTGGTGAACACCCTGGGGGCCTTGGTGACACCAAAGGGGAAGACCCTGAATTGGTAATGACTGGCTCCTAGCCGGAAGCGGAGGAACCTCCTGGATCGCCTGTCCATCAGAATGTGGTAGTACGCATCCTTGAGGTCTATAGAGCACATCCAATCGTTCTCCCGTAAGAGTGGGAGAATGGATTGAAGAGTGACCATGCGGAACTTCTCTTTGGTTACTGACAGATTCAGGGAAGAAAGGTTGAGGATTGGTCTTAAGTCCCCAGACTTTTTTGGCACCAAGAAAAACCTGGAGTAAAATCCGGACCCGCACTGGTCTGGGGGGACGTGTTGGATGGCTCTTTTTCCCAGCAAATGTTGGATTTCCATTGCTGCGGCCTCCCTCTGATCAGATGGGACATCGGGGAGGTATCTGGGGCTGCATGGGTAATGACAGAAGGGAAAATGATATCCTCTGGATATGATGCGAAGCACCCAGCAGTCTGTTGTGATGGACTCCCAAGCTGCTGGGTGCTTCGAGAAATGCCCTCCCAACTGCCTCCAGAGTGGAGCAGTCGGGCAACCCCTCAGGGGTGTTGCGTGGGTTGGTCCGAGAAGGGTTCTCTGGATCCAAAGTTCCACGGGCCCCCTCTGCCTCTAGAGCAGCGTCCACCCTGCCCTCCTCTGCCACGGAAGAGCTGAGAGTCCAGAGCGGAATGGGACTGTTGCGACTTCCGGAACCACATCTTCTTCTGTCCCTTTTGGTTCTTAGAAAAGGACCTCTGGGGAGCAGAGAAGCGGACTCCGACTGCAGACGTCTTCCCATCCTTTTCGCTCTGGACCAAGGTATCTTGCACGGTTTTGCCAAAGAGGGCAGAACCATCAAAAGGGGCATTAGCGAACGACTCCTTGAAGGGTTCCACGAAATCACAGTGTCGGAGCCAGGCCTGCCGTCTCATAACGGGGCCCGCTCCGCCGGCTCTAGCGGCTCCTTACGTGGCATGAGACAGAAGCCGCATAGAGGTGTTAGATATGGATTGTAGAGTGGCCATCCGGGTGGAGTGCAATTGTTTGTCCTCTGCCGACATGGACTCGGGGGGGGGGGGGGACGCAGCATACTCTTTAATAAGGTCCCGCTGCAGTCGGAGCACGTGTGCCATGAAGTTCAGTGACCTCACCGAGAAGGTCGCTGAACTAAACACCCGCTTCCCTAGGCGGTCCATTGACAGACGCCTTGCTCGGGGGATGAACCGAGGGACTCTCCTGTGCAAGTTCCCTCTTGGTGGCCACCACCACCAACATGGCATCTACCGGGGGACCCTTACTCCAGTGTGTCTTGTCAGGGGTTGGGCTAAGGATCTTGTCCGGGCGCTTGGGGACTGGCTCGACAGTGTCTGGCTCCTTCCACGCCCTGGTAGTGATCAAATCTACCAGGGGGTCGGCCGGAGAGGACACCCAAGAGGTAGACGGGCCTGCTTCAAACGCCTCCAGGAACACGGATTCGTCTGAGGTAGGCTTTGAGGCAGACCACCCCCCCCCCTTTATTCTGAGCATCTTCATGATGTCACCAAATGAGACATCTTCGGGGGGGGGTGATCTTGGGGAGCCTTCCCCTTCCTCCAAATCCATGTCCTCAGTCAAGGACTCGGGGGAGTCCAGATGCCTCCTCTTGCACCTTCGCTTGTGAGGGACCTCCTCGGGGGGGCTGTCCGAGGAGGTCTCACCAGCAACGTCTTATTCCACTGGAACTACCTGGGACGTCAAAGCGGCTGTCCCTGGGGCCGGGTGATGGAAGCCGGGCCCGACTGAGAAGGAATGCAGGGTGGAGCCATGGCAAGGGTCGGGGGCCTGGAATCCCTCGACAGAACCCTCTCCACCACGTCGAATGCCGAGGGAGAGCTGCTCTCTCTGGGATCTGAAAGCAGACTCTCCCTCGGATCCGACGGACCAGCATGCTCTGACCCGGACGGAGCCGAAGGCATACCGATACCGCCGGATCCGAAGCTCAGCCCTCGGCTCTGAGAGCTCGGATCCGAAAAAAATGGACCCGACAGATTTGAGGGAAGTGTCGGCGCCGAAGTACCCGAGACTATTGGCGCCGACACACCCCCGGCTCCAAGGCTGCCCGGCTCCGAAGTCTCCGAACCCGGGAAACGGGACGGAGAAGGAGCTATCGAGGCAAAGAAAGGGGTCGAGCTCCCCCCCGGAGGGGGGGGGGGGCAGGAGCACTCCCATCTGCAGTTGGGCCTGGAGGAATCTTATCATCATCCGGTCCAAATCTGCATCTGTGAGACTTCTTGTGGATCTCGATGAGGCCACCGAGGCGGGGCGGGAGTGTCGCCTCGATGACCTCGACGGAGATCGGGTCTCCTCCTCCTCAGGACCCGGTGAAAAGCATGGGGACCGGATCCGAGAAGGAGGAGAACCAGAAGACCTGGAGGGAGAAGACCGCTTAGCCGGGGGGCGAAGCGGAGGCCTCGGCCTGCCGCTTGTGATGCTTCTCCCTCTTCCTTTCTTTCCTAGCCTCCCTCTCCTCCGAGCCTAAGGCGGGAGGTTGAGTCCCGGCCAGGGGGAGGGAAGCAGGAGTGGCAGCCGCTGCGGGAGCCATGGAAGGACCGGAGGTAGAAGCCGAATCCGGAGGCAGAAGACCCGCCAGAATCAGCTTAGTCCTCCGGTCCTTAAGTGCCCTGGGGTTGAACGCTGCACAAACGGTACAACCAGAGGACAGGTGTTCAACCCCAAGGCACAATACACACCGAGTGTGGCCATCCGCTGGGACAGCTTATGGCCACACTCGGTGCACTTAGAGAACATTAACTTTGGGGCCTCAGACATACTGAGAAAGTAACCCACACACACAAGGCCCCAAACACACACACACAACACTGACGGAACCACGAAGGTAGGGGAAGGATAACTAGAATTAAGGTAAACTAAGAGAGTTTAGACTATAAGGGGGTTAAACACACACACACCAAAAATTACAGAAAAGATTTAAAAAAAAGTTAAATTTTTTCTCAAGAAGAGACGAGAACACCAGGAGACTCAGGATCAAGCTGCTGTACGAAACCGCGGCAAACTAGATCTGAGGTCAGTCAGGGTTGGCAGGGGATTATGGGTAGGGGAGGAGCTTTGAGCTCAGATCTAAAGCTGTTGAAAAAGTACAGTTTTGTACCTACCATAAATGCAGATGTTCGAGTGTACACCCTGCTGCAGTCATCACACTTGGGGTTATCCTGTCGTCAGGCGGTCCCCGCAGTCGGCCGGAACTCCAAAGTCTTGGTCCGGCGTCGGTTGCTGTCACTTCTTCCCTGACATCAGTGCACCAGGGGTATATATAATGCATCCGACGCCATCTTCTTCAGTTTTTCTTGCCCCAGATGTCAGGTGCCCCCAAAAAGGTGGTCAGTAATTAGTACCAAATAAAGTAATTTTTTTGCACAAAAACAAAATCCCTCCAGCTATAAGCAAATACATCAGGAAGGTATTGTATAGCTTTAGCCAGTTAGATCAGAGGGGATGGAGGGAGGGTAACCTGGACTGCAGCAGGGTGTAAACTCGAACATCTACATTTATGGTAGGTACAAAACTGTACTATGTTCATTGTATTACCCTACTGCAGTCATCACACTTGGGTAGAATCCCAAAGCTATGGATGGATAGAGGAGTTATAGAGGGTTAGAGGAGGCTAGAAGGCCCTGCAGAACTGCAGTGGCGAAGCCAGCCCTAGTCTTAGAGTAAAGTGGTAAGTGATAGTGTTTGGTAAAAGTGTGTACTGAACTCCAAGTTGCAGCTTCCAAAATCTCCTTGGTTGGTACACCCCCGAGGAAGGCTGTAGATGTAGCTGTTACCCTGGTAGAGTGGGGCCTAATGGTAGCAGGAACTGGTTTTCCACAATGGGTATAGCAAAAACGAATGCAATGTCCTATCCATTTGGAAATGGTTTGTTTTGATATAGCCTTCCCTTGTGAAGCTGTAGCATAGGATACAAGGAGCTGGTCAGATTTTCTGAAAGCCTTAGTTTTATCCAAGTAGTAGCGAAGTTGCCTGTGAATGTCCAAGGAATGCAGGAGTCTTTCTCCTTTGTTATGTGGGTTTGGGAAGAAGGTGGGTAAGTGAATGGTTTGATTTAAAGACACACTGGAAACCACCTTAGGCATGAAGGAAGGATTAGTTCATAGAGAAACTCTGTCTTGATGGAAAATGAGGAAAGGTTCCACTGCCATTAGTGTCTGCAGCTCTGAGACTCTTCTAGCTGAAGTTATTGCTAGTAGCAGGGCAGTCTTCCATGATAGGAACTGTAGATCTGCAGAGAAAGCTGGTTCAAAGGGAGGTAGCGTAAGCTTTTCCAGAACAAAATTGAGGTCCCATGTTGATGTAGGTGCTCTCCTGGGGGGCCTAATGTTTTTTGCCCCTCTGAGGAACTGCCTTAGAAGTGGATGCGAAAATAAGGTGGTTCTGTGTTGTAATGGGCTGAAATAGCTGATGCATGGATTTTACTGGAAGAAAAAGAAAGTCCTTTGTGCAACATCTCAGTTAAATACTGTAGAATCTGAGGCAGGTGAGGCTGAAGTGTGTTTTGGCCTTTAGTTTGGTTCCAAGCACAAAACCTTTTCCATTTGTCCACATAGGCCTTCCTGGTGTTGGGCCTCCAAGCTACCAGAATAACAATCCATAACTGCTTGGGAAAGAGGAGCTGGCTGGATGTTTAGGTGATTTTCCATGCAGCCAGATTTAAGGTTTTTAGATGGCTGTGAAAAATCTGATTGTTTTGCTGTGTGAGCAAATGGACAGTTTGTGGTAAAATCCAAGGTGGGCCCTGGGCCATATTCCTCAATAGTGGGTACCAGTGCTGGTGTGGCCAGTCTGTGGCTATGAGTATCAGTAGTGGTCTCTCCTTTCTGACTTTCAGAAGCACCTTTGTGAGGAGAGGCAATGGAGGGAAGGCATATACTGTCAGGTTTTTCCAGCTGAATGAGAGTGCATCCACTTTCCAAACTTGATGAAGTGTCCTTGTACAAAATTTTGTTAGTTGATAGTTTTGAGGACTGGCAAACAGGTCTATGTCTGGAAGGCCCCATTTTGAGTTATCATTGCAAATACTTGTGGATCCAGTTTCCACTCGTGGGGATCCATGATGTTTCTGCTGAGGTCGTCTGCTAATGTGTTCTTTTGTCCTAGCAGGAATTGAGCTTGTAAGTGAACTTGGTAAGCCAGAGCAGTGTTCCACAAGGTCACTGCTTGCCTGCATAGAGGGTAGGAGTGTGTACCCCCTTACTGTGGTGTTGTCCGTCCTTATTATAAGTTGTCCCGGATGTAATAGATTCTTGAAGGCTGTCAGAGCATTCTGTACAGCTAGCATTTCTTTTTGACTGATGTGCAGATTCCTTTGATCTGCAGACCATACGCCTTGAACGCACTGTCCTGCCATGTGTGCCGCCCAGGCGTAGTCCGATGCATCTGTTGTCATAGTTTGCCTGGCTGGGGGCAAGGTGAAAGGCTGACCCTTGTTGAGGTGACATGCCAGTGACCACCATAGAAACTCCTGTTGTAGGCAGGGAATGAGAGATATCATTGTGTCCAAGCTGTGGCTGTGTTGAGACCATACGCTTATTAGGTACCACTGAAATTTCCTCATATGCAGCTTTGCAAATGGTATTAGTAGTATGCAAGATGCCATGAAGCCCAAGGCCTGCAGAATTTTTCTTGCAGGTAGTTGGGTCTTTGTTGCCATTGTTTTGAAATATTGAGTCAGTTGTAGTTCTTTGTCTGGCGTAAGATAAGCCTTCTGGGCCGTTGTATTCAAGCTGGCACCCAGGAATGTCATATTTTGTGAGGGTACTAGTTTTGATTTCTTTTCGTTTACTGTGTACCCCAAGCAACTTAGATGTTTTACAAAAGCCAGATGTTGTAAGAGAATGTCCTTGCTTTCTGCTTGGATGAGGCAGTCGTCCAGGTATGGGTATATTTGAATTCCTCTGTCTGCAGTAAGCAATTACTGGTGCCAGGCATTTTGTGAAGACCCTGGGTGCAGTAGATAAACCAAAGGGCAGTGCAGAGAACTGGTAATGGGTTGAACCTGCAATGAAACGGAGGTATCTTCTGCAACTTTGTCTGATAGGGACATGCAGGTATGCCTCCTTGAGGTCCAACGTAACTAGCCATGCTTTCTTGCCCAACATGGGAAGAAGCTGCTGTAGTGTTAGCATCTTGAATTTGGGTACTTGAAAGAAGGTGTTTAGAATTGAAAGGTCCAGAATTGGTCTCCAGGCATTGTCCTTTCTGGGAACTAGAAAGAGTCTTGAGTAAAATCCTTGGCCTTGCTCTCGAGTAGGTACCAGTTGAATGGCTCTCATGTCCATGAGAGCTGTAATCTGTCTTTGTGCCTCTGCCCATTGATTTTGTGGCAAGTTTGGCATTCCTCTTTTCATTGGTAAGGTGTGAAAATGGAATCTGTATCCTCATGAAATTATGTCTAGGACCCATTCGTCCTTTGTGACAATGTGCCAGTTGTCTGAAAAAAGTGCGAGTTTTCCTCCCAAGGGGGCTGCCAAGAGAGTGTTGCTTGGCCAGATGAGGTGCAAGTCAATGAGTTTGCCTTCTGGTAGTTTGGGACCTGTCTTCTCCTCCTTTCTGTGCTGCAGTGCCCCATTGTTGAGGTTTGTACTGGGCTTGTGGTTGTCCTCTGCCTCTTGGATGTCTGTATTTAACCCCCCCCTGGCCTGTCAGTAGCTGGAAAGGACCAATTTTTTGTTGGCCAATTTCTGCTGAAGCGAGGGGGCTGTACCTGTAGGAAATCTTTGACTGTCTGCATAGATTTTGCCTTATCCTCCATTTTCTTTATGACTTCTTCTGCTTTAACTCCAAAAAGAACATCCTGCTGTAAGGGAGCATCTAGAAGCTTTGCCTTAACATGATCAGGCAGAGTTTGTTCCTTAACCAAGCATGCCTGTGTATAACAGACCCAGTGACAGCTGCTCTGCAGGAAAACTCCAAATACTCAAACCCACATTGTAAAGTATGTTTACCCACCTGTTCAGTTGCATGCAACAGATCCTGCATTTCTTTCAATTCAGACTGTTGAGGGAGTGTGCTCATTTTTTGTTTTAACTGACACATTAGAAATTGCTGATACTTTAGCATGTGAAACTGGCAATTTAGTGCCCTCATAGCTAGAGTGGCTGAGGTGTAAACCTTTTTCCCCCACCTGTCTAGTGCTCTGGAGTCCCTTTCAGAGGGTACAGGATTTTTAGCCATAGAAGCCTTAGCCCCTTTGGGACCCTGGGAGATAGTCTCTGGATCAGCAACAGGACTTTTGTAAAGAAATTTGTGGGAATCAGGGACTCTATAGTATCTGTCAGGTTTGGCCGGAGCAGGAGGCAGAGAGTCTGGGTTCAAACTGGATTCTAAGTAAACATCATCCACAATGTCTAAAACTGGGGGGATAGCAAGTGGTCTGTGCTGGGGGAGTAAAAGAAACTCTCTGAGCCTTTTCTTTGAGTCAGAGTAGTCCTGACCTTCCCAGTGAAAATGTTTCCTCATAGTGTGTAAAGTTTCCCCAAAGGAGTAGTCTTCAGATAGAGAAGCTGAGGGAATGGAATCCTCAGCATCAGAATCTTCATAAGGGGAGGAGTAATCTTGGTCCTCTGAGAAGCCTGAAGAAATAGACACTTGTTCAGAGGATGCATAATCTTCCTCTTGTCTACGCCTTTTGTCAGGAGGGGGTTGGGAACCCCTGATTAAAGAGATCAAATCTTCAGCCATTTTGAGCATCTGTTTCTTAGGCATGGGGCCTTGAACAGGGGCTGAAGTGCAGTCTTTTTAGGTTTAATAGGAGTCTTCGTCTTAGGATATGTTTTAATCGTGAGCATCGTCGGTGTGAAGACGCCTTCAGAAACCGAAGATGATTCTGCAGCACCGTCATCTTTTTCAGCAGTGTCGTCAGTAGGGGCTGAACAAAATGGCTGCGTCGGCCTGGTACTTTCCGCCAAAAGTTCCGAAGTGGTCTCGGGTTCCAGATCTGCGGTAGTCAAGGGCTGCGTCAGAGCCTCACTGACGACCGGACCAGCCGAGGCCTCAGAGTCTGGCTTGGGTCTAGGCTGCCTGTCCTTATCCTTGCGTTTTTTGTGCACACCGGTAGTTGGTTGCTCCAACGGCATAGTGTAGTTAAACTTTCTACCGAAGTAGTGTCGTGCGAAATCGAAGCATCTTTTTATAGTACGCTTATTAAACCTAGCACAAAAACGACAACTAGTAACGTCGTGGTCTGGGCCTAGGCAAGGTATGCAGTAAGAATGAAAATCCTTATGAGGTATTTGCTTCCCACAAGAAATACAATTGTTAACTTTTTCTGACATCGGTCTGAGGCAAGAAAAGGTTCTCCAACGGGGTACTTAGCTTTATTGAAGACTTCGGTCTGAAATTCGACTTCGAAAATCTCAGGAGTCGGCTGACTGGCACTTGCAAACTGCTTCTGCTTCGGGCACTGCGCAGCAAGAAAGACTGAAGAAGACGGCGTCGGATGCATTATATATACCCCTGGCGCACTGACGTCAGGGAAGAAGTGACAGCATCTGACGCCGGACGAAGACTTTGGAATTCCGGCCGACTGCAGGACCGCCTGACGACAGGATAACCCCAAGTGTGATGACTGCAGCAGGGTAACACGATGAACATCTGCCGGCTCGGATCCGATTCCCAAAGGTTGCTGTAAAAATGAAGTTAACTACTTCAGATCAAGTTTTTCAAATAGCAATATTTGGTTTGTAAGAGGTGTAAGAACAAGTTTTGACCTTTCAGTTTGAATGTATATTTTTAAAATCCATATAAAGATGTTCGCATGTATTTTGAGTATATGGTTTAAGCAGTGTCCTATTACTATTAAGAAGTAAGGTTTCATGTATTGATTTTCAATATGATGTACAAGTATTATTATTCCAAAGCACCACTATGTTAATAAATGTGGAGTTTATATAAAAATCAATATTTGGAAACCCTATACATCCTTCATCCCAGCTTGTGGCGTGCCGGGTAAGATTAATTCTTGTTTTTTTAGGATACCAAAGGAAGTTGAGTAATAAGTTAATAATCTTCTGTTTAATTTTGACAGGTGGGGGAATTATTAGAGTTTGGCCAATGAATACATTTTAAGTGTCACTTTGCTTAAAGTTTGTCTGTATTCAAATGTGAAGAGTCTGTTCCAACTGTCAAGTAGACTTATAATTGAGTTTAGAAGTTGTAATTAGATGAGTGATTTTTTATAATTAGATTCAATAATGATGCCTAGATATTTAATATGCATGCCCTCCCAGTTAATGTTTCTTTTTGATCTAAGTTTCACAGTAACATTTTTATTAATAGAAGTGCCTGAGTTTTGTTGATTGAATTTTAGATCAGAGATGTTTGCAAAGTCTAGACTATGTAACAGGTGATCTACTGAATTTTCAATATCATTAGAAGTTATTAATAGGTCATCAGCAAACAGCTGTATCTTGAGGGATAATCTGTCTTTCACTTTATATCCTTTAATGTTGTCATTATTTCTAACATAATTTGTAAGCGGCTCAATAGCCAGGGCAAAATCTAATGGGGAGAGGGGGCACATCTGTTTAGTATCTCAATATTTTGAATGGGCTAGATAGGTATGATCCATTCTTTACATAGGCTATGGACTTTTCATATAGTTTTGTAATTAATCCTACAAAGTTTGGGGAGAAACTGTATTTTTGCAGAGCTTTAAACAGATATGGCCAACTTAGGGAGTCAAAAGCTTTATCTATATCAAGGCTTAAAATAGAAAGCCCATTTTTTTATTGTTTGCCAAGTGTATTAAAGATAGCAATCTAATTACATTGCGTCTTGTACCTTTCTGTTTTTGATAAACCCGGTTTGGTCTTCATGAATTAATAATGAAAGACTATTTTAATCTGTCCGCCAAGATAGACATGAATATCTTATAATCAATGTTAAGCAAAGAAACTGGCCTGTATGATGTGCACAGGTTGGGCTCTTTATTTGGTTTTAAGATGGGAAAGATGATAAAATATTTCCATAAGGGAGAGATGTTTGCTGTAGTTTTAACTTCTTGGAATGCATTGCATAAGATTTTCAAGATGTTATCAGGTAAGAGTTTGTAAAATTGCGGAATAAGACTATCCAGCCCTGGTGCCTTTTTTGTCAAGATTTTTTCTTTTAATTCTTCAAAGGAAAAGGGTTTATCTATGCTATTAATATTGAGTTTGGATAGCTTCTTTTCAATATTATTAGCAAGAAAGTTGTCTATATTATTATCGCTTGTAGATGAATTATTAATATTCTTGTAATGTTTTTTATAACAGATTTTTTTTTTAGATCTGTAACTTTAATAGTCTGATTATTTCTAGTGTATATTACTTCTTTCATATGACTTATTTTTCATTTAAATGTTTAGATCTTATCGCAATCCTGTGCATACTCTTGGGATTAATCGAGTAGGACTGTAATCTGATTTTTTTCCAGATTTATTGATATTTTATGCTGCATGATATCCTGATATTCCTTTTTTCAGTTTACATGTCAGCTAATGCAGATACGTAATTTACTGTAAGTTTTCTTTTTGTATGCCTACCAGTTTTCTTTACCCCACTCTTTCCTTTTATTTATATATCAACTTTTGACTTTACCATGTAAGACTGTCTTTAAAGTATCCCATAAGATAATATCTGAAACCTCTCCATTACTATTACTGACATCTCAGTAAAGCTTTATTTCGTCCAGAAACCAGTGTACACACCCCTGTTAAAATGTCAGGTTTTTGTGATATAAAAAAATGAGACCACAATAAATCATTTCAAAAATTTTCCCACCTTTAATGTGACCTATAACCTGTATAATTCAATTGAAAAACAAACAAATCTGTTAGGGGAAAAACTAACTGTTGCAATGTTTCCTGGGGTTGTTTGCCAATTTTTCATATTCTGGACCAGCTAACAAATCAACCACCACTGTATCATACTACTCCTTGGAAATCAACACACAGTTACCGCCCTTGTTAGCCTGACAAAATGTAACATCACATTCTGAACTTTTACATAATTTCAAAGTGTCCCATTCACTCCTAGATAAGTTATACACTTTTCTAGATCTAACTTATGGTATTCAAGTTCCACTTTTTTACATAATACCCTTTCAAAACTTTGAACAATGCTAGAATATTTAGGGGGAATGAAAGTACTAGAATAGGAAAAATGAGGAACCTTTAATTTCCCATAACCAGTAAAATAACCTACTTCCCCTTCACCTTCATTTTCAAAAAAAAAATATCTACCAATTCATTTTCATGTATGGACATGTCAAGCAATGAATCCTCAGTATCAAACATTTCAACAATATCAGTTTCAACAAGTTTTATTTTCCTTCAAAATATGCTTGTAAATACAATTTTCTACTAAACATTTTAATGTTCAAAATAACATCTTCCAAAGATGGAAAACAAGAAGGAACAAACTTGCTTCCCTTTAGCAGCAAATTTTCAAGGTCTTTAGTAATGGTGGCATTTTGCAGTAGCACATTTTCTGGCCTCATTTTAACACTGATGCACATTCTCATGACACAAGCACCTACATTGAATCAGGTTTAATCATCCAGGCTGTCAGGTGCTCAAAAATGGGGTGCACCAGTCACCCCTTAGACTAAGAACTCCATAAAGTGAGGAATTTATGTGGTATTTACCCAAAGCAAATACCATTAGAAGAAAAAAACAAGACTGCATGGGCCAACAGGGGGTCACCACAATGACCTTTGACATTTCTTTCTGAACTTTCATACATAGTTTGTGAATCAACGGAGAGGGTGGAAACTCATACTGGAACAATCCTGTCCAAGGGAACAAGAATGCATCTGTCTTCCAAGTATGGATGCAAGGATGTCTGGAACAGAATTTCTTCAGCTGCCTGTTTTGAAAAGGAGGTAAACACATCTATCTGATGTGTTCCCCACATCTGAACTAGATCCAGGAACACCACTGCTTTGAGCTATCACACATGCAGGTTTGCTACAGCGTTTTGCTCTAATGGAATATATGATTCCTGAAGAGTCAGAGTGTGCTATAAAGCCAGCTCCCAAGCCATCACTGCCAACTGGCATAGTGTGGACAATTTTGTACTACCTTGCTTGTTCAGGTACCACATCACTGTGGTGTCTTCCTTAGCCACAACAGGAGGACGACCCAGAGTCTATAAGTGATCAATATGTTTCAATGCATCCCTGGGTCCCCAGGTGGCCTGCACTGGATATTCCACTGACACAGCGCTCCAAAATAAGTTGGCCAAATCTGTTTGGACAGACTGCACTGGAAAAAGTGTGAAGGAGGAAAAGCCCTGGATTGATTCTCAACTGTGTACTCCACCACTGTTAACTTTCATCTAGTACCAGCAACTGGGCTTCTACGGGATTTAAGTGTTAGGTCCAACAATTTTTTATGTACTACTGAATTTTCCATGGGTGAAAATGGGTCAGTGGCAACATGAAAATCATGGATGCCATCAGGCTTAGATTTTGTAACAATTCTCTTGCCAAAGTAAAAGTTCTCCTAAAGAATTCCTGGAATATTGCCTGGCAGGTCAGGACCTTGTGTTCAAGAAAAAAAGAAGTTGTGTACTCACCACTGTCTTCAACCTTTGGGTATTCGAATCCGGATCGGATCCAAGATGGCCACATCACTAGCATCTGATTCGAGCTCCAAGCTCCTTCCCTTACCGGTAATGCCCCTCTATCTCCTTCCTTCCCTCAGATCGAGTTTGATGTACAAGAAAACATAAGCCCGACCCAATTAGACCCTACCACTAAAGGGCCTTCACAAAACCTAGGCGAAGCATGAGCAGGAGAGTACAACTACTCAGATGGAATGTTACGATGAGTACATAACTTCTTTATCTGAAGTAGTTTATGTAATTTGATCTTCAACCTTTGGGACAGAGTCCCCAGCTACCAACACCGGGTGGCTCTCAAGGAAGGATATTCCGGAGCACAGCGGAGCCAAAGGATGCCCTACTCCTGGATATAATGTCCAATTTGTAATGAGATATGAAGGTGTGAAATGAAGACCAAGTAGCTGCAGTGCAAATATCATCCAGCGATACCCTAGACCAAAAGGCCTCTGATGTTGCAGCAGATCTAGGCTGAATGGGCTTTTACCTGACCCGGAGGGGAGATACCTCTATCAGAATATGCTTGAATGATACATTGTGAAATCCAGCAAGCGATAGTAACTTTGGAAATTGGTTTGCCTAGAAAGGGTTTGGAGTAGGAGACAAACAACTGGTCAGATTTACAAAAAAATTTTCTTCTGTGTAAATAAAACCTCAGTTGCCTGTGCACATCCAATAAATGTAACTTGTATTCACCCCTGTTTTGGAAGTTTGGAAAGAAATCAGGCAAACTGATAGTTTGATTGATATTTGCTTCTGAGGCCACTTTAGGGAGAAAGGAAGGATTAGTGCGCAGGGAAACCCTGTCTTTATGAAAAACCATGTATGGGACTTTGATGGACAATGCTTGAAGTTCCGACACCCTCCTAGCCAAAGTGATAGCCACTAATAAGGCTGTCTTCCAAGAAAGAAACTGTAAATCTACTGATGCTGCGAGCTCAAAGGGAGGGGAGACTAGACCCTAAAGTAAAAAGGTAAGATCCCAAGGAGGTGTAGGATCTTTCACCGGGGGCAGTAAAAGAAAATTACCTTTAAGGAATGCTTTACAAAGCCTAGAGGAAGGTAGAGAAGCCATATTGTCCCCCACGTGGAAGTTAGACATGGCAGACTGCTGGACTTTAACAGTGGAAGAGCTAACACCTTGGTGAAAGATACCGGCTAGATATTCTAGATGGATCCAACTCCCGTTGAGAGGCCCATAAAGAAAAACGTTTCCACTTGCTACGATACATTTTTCTGGTGGAAGATTTGTGAGCCGCCACCAGTATGGTCTTAACTGGAGATGATAAATCAGGAGTCCTAATCATTACTGGAAATGGAGCAGCCAAGGTGCGAGTTTCAGACTGTCCAGGTCTGGGTGAGGAATCCCCGAGGGATGAGAAATGAGACCCAGAACCGGATCGAAGATACATGGTGGAACTACCAGAGGAGTCCAAAGAGAGGGGAATCAGACTTGTTGTGGCGAGAATGGTACAATGAGGATTACTGAGCTCCCCGACCTGTGAGCTTTCTGAAGAAATTTCGGGATGAGAGGTAATGGGGGTTAAGCATACAGAAGACAGGAAAGGCCAAGCATGAACTAGTGCATCTCTGGGTCTTCCCCCTGAGGGGGGTTCAGAGCGAAGAACTCACTGCATTTCGCTTTGAAGGAGATGTGAAGAGATCACAGCAAGGTTGAGCCCACTTGAGAAAGATCTGTTCTGCTCCTGAAGGATTCAGAGACTACTCGTAAGGCATCAGAATAGTCCTGCTGAGTCTGTCCTCCAGAATGTTGGACCTTCCCAGAATGAGCATTGCCACTAGAAAGCAGCCAGTGGAAATTGCCCATTCCCACACACTCATGGCTTCGCAACAAAGGGGGTAAGATCTGGTTCCACCCCACTTGTTTATATAACAGACTACGGACATCTTGTCTGATTGCATAGCAATCGTCCTCAAAAGAAGATGGGCATTACGGGCTTGCAATGCTAGAACTGCCCTCATCTCCAGGACACTGATATGCAAATTGGTCTCGCAGGGGAACCACATGCCTTGGACAGTTCTTCCTGAGCAATGCCCCCCACACTAGCTGGGAAGCATCCGTGGTCACTGTAGTGGTGGGAAAGGCTGGGAGAAATGGGTGTCCCTCGACAAAATCTAGGGAGAGAATCCACCAGACAGAGAGAGTCTCTGCACGCCACAGATACATGAATCAGAGGGGACAGAGGTAGGTCCAAAAGAGACCATTTAACTGCTGGTGTCCACTGAAGAACCCTGACCCTGAGACTTCTCAGATCCAAACACTCCAAAACCGAGGGTTGGATTGGAGAAGGAGTTATGGGGGTGAAAAAAGGTTGCATCCTACCCGCTCTGGAGGGAGAGGGGGCTGGCAAGACTCCCAACTAGATCTGGGTGTGGATAAATTTCTGAATCATTCTGTCCATCTCTGCATCGCTCAATCTGTGTGTAGAACGTGAAGATGAAGCCACTGACACTGGCCTGAAGTGCTGGTGAGGAGAGACTCTAAATGGTGGTCTGGATACCTCCGGCTCCAGGGAGAATCTGGGTGAAGACAGCCAGGGAGTACTAGGCCTAGAAGAGGTCTTTGTCTTGGGTGGATGACCCAACGGAGTTGAGTAGTCCGGGGATTGCTTCCTCGGTCTGTGTTTTTTGGATGTCTCCCCATCCGCAGGCCTCATGGTGGGAGGTTGTGTCCCAGAGGCCTGGGAAGGGGACGAAGCAGCAGCAGCCACAGATGTGGCAGGGCTAGAAGTAACTTGGGATAGCTGTCCCAGATGAGGGGAAGAAGCCCTTTCATAATTAGTTTAGCCCTTCTGTCCTTGAGGGCACTATGATTAAAGCCCATGCAAATAGAGCAGGCCATGAGGAGATGGGCCACGCCTAAACACACTACGCACAGTGTGGCCATCAGCTGGGCAGAGCTTATGGCCACACTCCATGCACTTCCGAAAAAAACAGGCTTGGGGGTTTCAGCCATGCTTGGGAAGTAAGGCCCACACCCACAACAATCACACACTCACTAACAAGAAGGGGTAGTGGGGAGGTGAAGAGGGAACTACCACACAGACTTTTTTTTTTTAATGATCGATGACTAAAACGTGAAGTAGGTGAGGTTGAAAAAGAAAGTAGGGGAATCCTACACTAATACCTGCAGAGAAAACGGTCACTTACCCAACAATAAGCCTGGAGCTCAGCGACCACGAGGTGTAGCTTTTTAGCGGCAAATGAGATCTGAGGGAAGGAAGGAGATAGATGGGCATTATGGGTAAGGGGGGAAGCTTGGAGCTCAGATCAGATGCTAGTGATGTGGCCATCTCGGATCCGATCCGGATCCTAAAACCCAGAGGTTGAAGACCAAATGAAGTAAACCACTTCAGATCAGGCCATTCTTTTGTTGGTGTCAATTTAGCACAATAGGAGTACGAGTCTTTGTGAGGGTGTCAGGCACGAATTCCTAAGGTTCAACTTGAACTCCATCTGGAAGAATAAGGTCGAGACCTTCTCCAGTGATTCCAAACATCTGGAAACAGATACTGCACAGCTCGGCAAAGTCATCCAAGTAAAGAAAAATACGAATGCCAAGAGTCCGGCAGTGACTCACTACTGGAGCAAGGCATTTTGTAAACACTCAAGGTACAGCTGAAAGCCCAAAAGGCAGTACCAGAACTCACAATGAGAACTAGACACAACAGATCTCAGACATCTCCTGAAGCAATAAGCAATGGGAATACAATGACACTTATCCTTCAAGTCCAAGGTCACCATGAACAGTGACCCAGCAGAAGAGGAAGCACCATCTGAAATAGGAAATTCACCCCAGGGATCACCTCTGTGGCTCTGCTCGACAGTGGCACAGGAAAATAATTTTCTTGGGTGGCAAAAGCCAGGGTACCTTTTTGGCTGGGCTTGTATACGCCCCAGGGCCGATAGCCTAGTACCTACCTAGGAACCTATGCAGGGTGGGTATCGTGAACTCGGGGACCTTAAAAAGTATTAAAAAAGGATATGTCCAACACCAGTCTGTACAATAGCTGTTTTAAGGGAATCATGACAATTCTGGAGCCGAAACCTTTCATTCTGTTCAAAGGTGGGACCAGTTCTATTAGCCCCCCCCCCCCCAAGTCCAGCATTTGCCAGTGTGTAGGAGGGAATAATAAAGTCTGGTCCAAGAGGTGAGGGGGAAGCTCAATAAAAGGAGGAGGATGTTGTTCCACTGCTACCTGTAACCTCTGCCAATGATGTTAAGCAGCCACTTGTTGGAAACCACAGATGGCCAGACTGCTTTGTTGAGAGCTAACTTTTGACACAGGGCACCTGGAGAGGAACTTGGGAATGATGGGAGACGAGCCTTGGCACAGTCACAGGTTGGAAGGAGGAGTTATCCTTATTGGGAATGGAATGGAATTCCTTGTGAGGTTTGGCAGAGTTCTCAACCTATTTCCCTTTACTGACTTTTTTGTTCAACCGGAACTTCTGCTTGTTGGGCCACCAAAGATTTCGCTGCTTAATGGAGAGGGGACATGGGGATATGAAACAATTTATACACCTGTTAAATCAGTTTACCCCTGTTATCCCAGTGTTTTAGGATCTGATTAGCTGCTATATTAGACAAACAATGAGAATCAAGCACAGCATTCATAAATTTGTTTTTTTAAACTCCTTAGAAAAGTTTTAGCTGTGCAAGCAAGCATACCTCCTTTCCATCACTGATGTTGCATTTCTAGAAACAGTACAAGTCCTCTTCAAGGCACTCTTGAAAGCATGTTTAGACACTTGGGGAAACACTGGAAACAATCTCTTTCACATAGTCTTTCTGATCAGCAAACAACAAACTCATCTAAACTATACATATAACTGAATACAAATTTCTACATAAAACACTGGTAGTTTAACACTTTAAAGGCTACAGTGCTGGACTGAGCCAGTTTCTTTCCATGACATTTTAGCCACTTGCTAGTTTATCTTGAGGGACTGGGTTTGATGAAAACATGTTATCTTTATTAGCAAAGGTCGCTGTGGAGAGAGAACGAGTCTGCAAAGCAAGTCCGTAACTGTGATCATCATTTTTTATTGCTTCTTTCAGGCCATTGTACATAATGAATATAGCTGAGCTTTTTTTTAATTTTGTGTTTATTAATTATCAAGTTTATGTATGTATTATTACTTACCTTGCTATTAAAAATAATAAAATCTATTTGAATAAAAAAAACAGGAATGGCCAAGTATACCCTTAGCAGAGGCTCGTTCAGCAGAGGAGAATTGAAAGCTTTCTTAAAAACATTCTCCACTGCTGGGATCAATGGAGAGACGGTTGACAGGGCTGAAGCCTCAAATCCTCCAAAAGATCATATACCTTGCTGATCTCTGGGGCATTTGATGACTGCACCCAACTAAACACAGCCCTAAATCTAACCAGCATACAGGAAAAAGAAAACATCTGTTTGGGTTTCTGAACCTGTTCAACCTCACAGGAAACAGATTGGTCAGACTGACACTTCTGAAACCTCAGACTCTGGATCCCCTTCCAAATTGGGATCCTTGGATAGCTGAATGGGGGTGTCAGCATTACTCGCAACTCAGGTTTGGACCCCATAATCAATGGCCTGAATACAGGATCCAGCTATAGTCACTAGCTCAGGTGAAAACATAGTTGGAGACTGTTGCCCTGTAATGTGGTGGGTCTTGTGTCCCTTTTTTGCATGCACTACAGTAGTGGGAAAAACCCAGGAGAGGATATGTATCAACACTGACAAAAATATTCCGTATCCCTAACTTCTTCTGTACCTAAACAGTATGACTGTCTTGTTCTTGAACCAGGCAATGGTACAGAGCCCTGGAGGATGTGCCGGACCCTTGTGTCACTCACAGTTGTGATGCTTTCACTACACCAGGGGAACGGAGAGCAAAAGGAGGCAAGGGGTCTGACAGCCTACCCAAGGTTACTGCTGAGTCACAAGCCATAGGCTAAGGCATACTTCTAGATTTACTTATGTTTTCAGATGCAAAGCAAGGGACAAAATAACTAGCCAAAGCAAAACCAAATAATAGCTACATGGTTAGTCAGTTAAAAGAATCACTATTTTCCTCTCTTACTTGCAATCTGAAGTGTATTTACGCAGTACTACTGTTCTGAACACTGCATCAATTAAAATAACCGTAGTTTCAGCAACAGTTCATAGCACAAAATGCATCTACCAAAAAAAGCCAGTTTCAGCCTCAAATGTATAGAAACAGCATACAACAGTTTTAGACAAGAGATAATATAGAAACTTGTGAAAAATCTTGCCAGAAATGTTTAAAATACAAAATGGTGCTAAATCACAATTTAAAAGAAAACACTGTTTAAAATGCTGTAATCCTGCTCAATTACCTAAAATAATCATAAACCCAAAGAAAAACTGCGACATCAGCAAGTTTTCCCATCAAAACTATCAAATTGCACTTTTAATTAGCAGAAAAACAGGGGTGATTAACTTGCGGGCCTGGAAGCACAAGGTAATGAGAGGAACTCCTGTAAAATGGCCTTAATACTGAAAATCACCTAAGCATTCACACACAAATGGCTGTAACAAAACACATTTGGAGGGTTAGAAATCACCAGAAACCAACAATCAGCTTATAATAAATGTATAATACATATATATATATATATATATATATATATATATATATATATAATGTATAAACTTATATAATAAAATTTAAGTATACTGTATAGGCAAGGCAAAAACCCAAGTATATACAAAATTTCTAATCAGGAAAAAAAAACAGTCAAACCAGCAGAATACACTATACAAGCACTGATGGAAAAGCAGCGGGAGGAAATAAAAACCCAAACGGGTTTCTTATCCGAGCTCAGCAACTGAAAAGACCCAGAGTAAGGAGCAGTCTTCTAACAGATCCTTGTCTTACTATAGTACTAGAAAACTGAAAGGTTCCCATTTGTGGGTCTTTAAGGCTGTCCCACTACTGCCAAGTGATTGGTCCATCACACCCACAGAAAGGCAAAGCAGGAGGGATTCTGAATTTAATAACTGTCAGAGGAGGGTAGCAAGGCATTACTACCCAAATGCCAACAATGCAGTGAGTTTGCTGAACATCTTACCATAACACTAGATGTTCTAGTAGATCGCTGTTGAAGTAGCAGAAGGAATTAGGCTTATTATCCTTGTCCAGGATATGATCACTGGCCAGCTTTCAAAGCTTCAGGTCACCTTCCATGCACCACATCTACAAATAGCTTGAGCAGAACCATATAAAAAGACAGCATAGGTACCAAAAGCGTCACAGCTTTCTTGCCTCAAGAAGGGAGGCTACAGCCCTGAAAGGAAGAATGCTAAGAAAGGAAAAGAAAATGTAATAGAAAACATATGTTAAGTATATACACAAGGGGGTATTGATATCCACACCCTAGCAATACATAAAAAAAAAAAATCAAGGGAGACAGAGAGCGGGGACTGTTACTGCAACCATTAATTACTGAACTTCTACTGTTATGGCATGTTTACTTTCACAACTACATTATGTTCAACATTAGATCTCTATTGCAGTAGCCCAAGCTATTTGGTTAGACTACCATACCGTATGAATATAAATGAGGAGGAAGAAGAAATTAAAGAATCCACAAGCTCCTAGAAAACTGCACTAGCAAAGCTTGTTCAGGGCATGTAAAAGGAATTCAGTCTGTAGTGCTTTGTGAATGTATGTACAGAGTACCAAACTGCTGTCTCTAGAATGCTTCCACAGTCCACCAGTTTACAGAAGGCCACAGAAGTGGCCAATCCCTGGAAGACTAAGCCCTAACCTTAACTGGAAGTGGCTTGTTATGATGAGACTAGCAAAAATAGACAACCATCAAGAACTGCTTTGGCAGAGGTGGTTTTCTTTGATAGTAAGAAAAAAGGACAAACAGAAGATGGTCTTCTCTGAAGGAATTTTTTATGTACAAGTAGTATCTCAGCTGCCTGTGGACATTCAGAGTAAGAAGGACTCTTTCTCATTTAAGTTTAGGTTCCTGAAGGAATACAGGGAAATTAACAGATCAGTTTAAAGTAAACTTTAAAACCACTTAAGGTATAAAAGGATGTGTTCTAAAAGAACATCTATCCTTGTGGAAAATGAGGTATGGTTAACTTACAATTAGAGCTTATAATTCAGATAACTATTCTTGCTAAATTCAGAGCAATGAGTAACAGTGTTCCAAGATAAGAACCCCAAAACAAACTAACAGGCTAGATCAAATGAAAGAAGTATTATTTTTTAAGCAAAAAGTTAAGATACCAAGAAGAGTCACCCATTTCTTAGGTGAATAGGTAAGAAACCAGCTTTTAAAAAGTGCTCGATTTGAGAAGAGGTGGACATGGGGAGGTCTAAAGGCAGACAAGCAGAAATGGCCAAAAGATGAAGCTTGACAGAACAGTAAGGAAGGCCAAAGGATAACTCTCACAACAATGTTAGACTCAGGGACGTAGAGACCTTAAAAGGGTCCTGGTTCTTAGTACGGCACGGACAAAAAATCTTTTCCATGTGCACACGATTTCCTAGCATCAGTTTTTCTAAGCATTCTTCAGTACCTGCTGCATATCCTCAGGAAAAAAAAAAAAGATTCCTAAAAGGTATAAAAACTTATTCGGCCAAGCAGTCAACTTAAGTGTTTTCAGGCCAGGGTGCATCAAACCACCCTTGTCTTTTGTGAGTAGTATATCCAATTTATAGGAAAGTATGTGGCCAGTTTCAAAAAAAGGGAGAAAAAGTACAGCTACATAAGATCTTACCATAATGGTTGATGTCCTTCTCTTCACTGTTGCAGTATTCATTACAATAGGGATCTCCTGCCAAGGGCGGCCCAACAACCGGCAAGTACAGAAAAGACTAAGTTACTTCAGGGTACACCGTACATCACCTGTATGCTCCCCACGTATAAGCGTAGGACATAAAGGTGATGTGCAGACATACCATCCTAAGAAATGACAGCCCCAGTACGAATGCCAGTCCAAGGAAAAAGGAGATAACCAGTACATCCAGAAGAGAAAAAAATCAGGTGGAGGAGAGAGGGAGTGAATACTGCAACAGTGAAGATGAGGACATCTACCATTATGCCCTTCCATTTCACTACTGCAGTATTCATTACAACAGGAATAGCATAAAACCTCAGGAAGAAGAGGAGGATGGACCAGCAGAGCTTGCCAGGAACTCGTGCAGAATGGCCCTAGCAAAGCCAGCTCTAGATATCATATCCAAATTATAGTGCTTGGTAAATGTATGCACAGAAACCAGGTAGCTGCCTCAAGAACACAGTTAGTATCCAAGTCCTTGCAAAAAGCACCAGAAGAAGCCAAACCCGTAGTAGAATGAACCTAAACAGAAGAAGAAAGGCTCCTGCCATGGAAGGCATACCAAAAAGAAATGGCTTTAGAAAACCAAGAAAAAACAGTTTGCTTAGAAACAGACAAATTCAAGGACCTAGGAGTTAAGGAAACACAGAGCTGATCAGATTTATGGAAAGTTTTAGTCTTATCCAAATAAGATCCGAGTTGTCTATGCACATCCAAAGTGTGTAGCACCTTCTCACTAGCAGATTGTGGAGAAGGGAAACAAGTGGGCAAATGAAAAAAAATGATTAAGAGACAACTCACTGACCACCTTGGGCATAAAAGGAGGATTAGTATGAAGGGACACCCTGTCCTTATGGAAAACTAAAAAAAAGGAGGGCGAGCCACAAGGGCTTGAAGCTCAGACTCCTGTCTGGCAGTAGTAAAGGCAAACAAAAGTGCAGTATTCCAAGAACAATGCTGTAAGGAAGCTGAAGCTGCAGGGTGAAATGGAGTGAGTCATTTTCTCTACAAATTAAGATCCCAGGCAGGAGGGGCAGGCTTCCTGGGACGTCAAATATGAAAGATGCCGTTAAGAAACTGTTTAGCCTCAAATCTATATGCTAAAGGAGGAGATAAAGGTAGACTAGCTGAAACAGATGGTAAGTGGGCCTTAAAATAAGAAGCCAACCCAGCACTGAGCAGTTCAGACAGATAACATAGAACCAAAGGAATATCCACAGAAAGTGGATCCAGGTTAAGAGAAAGACACTAAACAGAAATCCTCTTCCATTTGGACAAACAGGATTGCCTAGTTCTGGGCTTCCTGCCCTCCTGCAGGACCCTAAGCATGTCCTCAGAAAAAAAGTGTTTGTATGGAATCAAAATCTTATCATCCAAAGTGTCAGCTGAAGAGTGGACAAGTGAGGATGGATGAGAGATCCCTGGTCTTGGGCACCCCCGATAAGGTAACTTGTGTCGACTGCCTTTGCTAAATGCAGAAGAGGGAACCAATGCTGTCTGGGTCAAAAGGGAGCCACCAGCAAGATTTTGGGAGCGCCTTGTTCTATTTTGAACAGGACTTTTGGAATGAGGGGAAGGGAAGGAAAGGCATAAGGAAACATCTGCTTCCAAGAAAAAGAGAAGGTGTCCATCTTCCAAACCAGAGGACCTGGGACTCTGGCACAAAAAGAAGAAGCTGTCTGTTCAGAGGGGAGGCAATCAGATCTACTTAAGTACTCCACTGGTGGAAAATGTCCAGAAATGCATCCCTGTGAAGCATGTATTTGTGGGACCGTGTTACGGACCTGCTCAGAGCCTGCCACAATGCTCTGACATGAGGGAATATAAACTGTCTGAAGGTTCACATGATATCGGACAGCTAGATCCCACACTAGAAAAGCCAACTGGCAAAGGACGTAGGATCTAGCCCCCCTTCCATACAGACATACCACATCATTGTGGTATTGCTGTAAACACCTTGAGAGGCCCTGGGGAGAAAACAGGTTGAAATGCTTGAAGAGCCAGAAGAGCTCTCATCTCCTTGACAGTGATGTGGCCTCTCCTTTGTTGAGGCTACCAAGGACCCTGCACCTTTAGAGAACTGAAGGATGCCCCCCATCCCACATCTGAAGAGTCTGTGAACAGCTCCTGAGAGGGAAAAGGGGGTTGAAAAGGGAGCCGTGAACCGAGAGTCATCTGCTGAATCCACCAATGAAATTTCAGCTTGAGGCGTGTAAGAGGAGGAACTAAGATGTCCAGGGGATGAGAATGCTGAAGCCAAACTGATTTTAGAAACCACTAAGTTTTCTCATGCAGAGTTTGGCAAAATGCAGCACAGTAACGGTGAAGGCCATAAAACCTACAAGCTCACAGAAACTCCCTTACTGTGATTAAGGACACAGGAAGAAAGGAATGAAAGAAAGAAACGAGTGTCAAGGCCTTGGGAGGAAGCAGAGATGCTAGCATTGGAATAGTCTGGAAACTGCACTCCAGAAATACATGATCCTGTGAAGCAGTCAGAAAGGACTTCTGGAAATTTGCAGTGAACCGCAGGCTTTGCAGAAAGGAAATGGCAAAGTGAAGATGCTGCAGTAGAATCTCTGGAGAGGATGGCTGAAGCAAGAGATTGCCCACGTGTCTAATTAGGGAAAGATATGTATCCCTCTTAGCCTGCAAAAAACAATCACAGGAGAGATGCATTTGGTGAATAACCTTGAGCCAGTAGAAAGGCCAAAGGGCAAAGCAAAGAAGTGAAAAGGCCAGGAAGCAACAGAGAAACCTAAAAAGTTCCGATGAAAAGGGGGTGAATAGGAATAAGATAAGCATCCTTGAGGTCCAGAAACACTAAAAAAGCCTGAGGAAGCAGCAGGGGGAATATCTGAAAGGACATCATCCAAAAGAAAGGGACCTTCAGAAAGGTGTTTAAATGACAGAGGTCTAGAATGTGGCTCCAAGTGCCCTCTTTCCTGGGAACCAAAAACATTCAAGTAAAATCCCCTTCCCCTTTGAGATACTGGACTTCCTGAATAGTTTCCTGAGACAAAAGATCCTGAAGCACCCCTGGAAAGAAAGCCAACTGTTCCTTTGAGGTATGGGGAATGCCACTGAAATTGGAAAAGATGTCCAGACCATGTAATACCCTAGGCAGATGAGGGAAAGGAAGAATAGTTGTGTAAAATCTTACCATAACGACAGACGTCCTTCTGTTCTCATCAGGCAAAGGTTGAAGCTGAAGTCAGGTATAACAACTCATCATAAAATCAAAAGCAGCAGCTCTAGACGCCACTTCTGCTGCACCATAACAACACTTAATAGAATGACGAGCCACCCAACAAGTCATCTCCAATAAGGACAAAGCAGAAGACTTTCCTTCAAAATCAGTAAGGTCAGAAATTACCTAACAGGCCTGAAAAAGAAGAGCCAAAATATATCTGGACATACAAGTCTGGTAAATGACTGCCCTAAAAGCCAAGGTAGCAGAGGTATGAACCTTCTTACCTAGCCTTTCCATAGTCCTACTGTCTTTATCAAAAGGAAGAAGCTTTGTAGAAGGCAATAACTGAGATGGCTTGTCAGATGTCACAGACACCACAGAGGGGTCGGATGATAGACATCTATACATGAATTTGTAATCTTCAGGCACCCTGTAAAACCTATCAGTTTTTTTTTTGGGGGGGCAGGGGGTGGGAGTATGGAGCCTGAGACACAGTAGAAAAAGCATCCAACAAGGCAGCCAAAACAGGAGGCACAGAAGGTCTGAGAAAGTCCATTTACAGACGTTTGTAATAACTTTTCTGCACCTCAGAAACATGAGCACAAAAAAGTTAAACTTCCATCGTCCTGGAAAATGTCTCTCTAAAGGTAATCTCCTCAAAGGGAGTGTCAAGACTAGACTCCTCTTCCTCAGAACCATAGTCAAAAGGAAAAAGAATCTGGTATGAATAAGCAAAGGACTGTTCATTTGAATCCCTCTCTTCTTCAGAGGAATCCTGTTCCCTAGGTCTTTTAAGAGGAGTTGAGGACTAAGGTGGAGTAGAAACAAACTTCTTGAGGAGGTTTCAAAGCCATAAGGACGTTAAGCAAACTAAATTAAATTCTGCCATTCACACTTTGGATCCTTAGGAGTAGGAGAAACATGTTTTGTTTTTTTTTTTCTTCAAAGGGATGTCTGCCCTGTAAAACTTAGAAGGCTCAGAGGCTAGGCGACATTTCACAACTGTTGTCAGAACTTACTCTGTAACCAAAATATGAGGAACACTCCTAGGGGTTTTGGTAATAATCAGCTGCAGTTCTCCCTGAACATCCAAAGCAGACATCTACAAAGTCTCCAGGAACCTGCTTGAGGTCGGATCCATGCAGACCTCTGAACGGGTCGCAGCAGAGGAATCCAAAGGAGGAGCTGGGTGATTCTCTGGGCTTTTACTAGCCTCAGGAGGGGCGTTAGGCACAGGCAATACAGCAAAAGAATCAGGCAGAGACTTCTTGGCCTTTTATTTTTTTGTTTTTATTTATTTATTTGTTTATTTTTTACAGATGGCTGACCCTCAGAGCAGGAAGTCCCCTCCATAGTGGGACTCTCTAAAAGCTTAAGACACTGGTTCTCTAAATACATGGCCAAAGAAGAAAGCAGACTATGGAGAGTTTTACAGATGAAAGCGTGACAAATGGAACATGACATATGGTCGTGGGAAGCACCGAGATAAAATAAGCACTGCTCATGACCATCTTTATGGGGAATCTGTTTCCTGTATTGGCTTTTAACTTTTCTGGATGATATGAAACCCCACAAGCAACAAACAAATGTAAAAAAGAGCAAAAAACTCCAAAAGGGCACTTATCTTTAAACAGCTTGGTGAACCACCAATGAAGTGAGCGTTCAAACAGACTAGCAGAAGATCGCGCTCAGAGTGGCAACAAAGAAGTTCTGAGGATGATATGTCCATACACCACCTTTACGTCCTACACTATATGTGGGGAGCATACATGTGAGATACGGCATACCTTAAAGCAACCTAAAGGCTTTGGTACACTGGCTAGATGTCAGGCCACCCTTTGGCAGGGAATCCCTATTGTAATGAGTACTGCAACAGTGAAATGGAAGGACATCCATTGTCGCCTGGATCCAAAAGGGTGTCACCCATCTCTATCTCTGGGGAGTCCTTCTGATCTTTAGAAGAAACTGTGGTCGTGCAAGTAAACTTAACAGAACAGAAGTTCAAATGATCACTGCTGCAGTAACCCAAGTTATATGGGTTATATCCTGCACAGGATACAACAGCTGGGCAGCTTTCAAAGCTTCAGGGTGCCCTCCATGTACCCACACCACTAGTCAGCTCAAGCTGAGCAGACTAAAACTCAGATTTGGGTGTTAAGCCCTTCAGTGCTTTCACACCAACTGAGGCGCACAGGCTTAGACCTGAGAAGACATTGCTAGAAAAAGAAATACATGTCCACACCCTCATGTAAAAACAAAGAACAATAAAGGAGATGGAGGGTAGGAGCAGCTGCTGCAGAAGACAGGGAGATGGACAGACTGGCTTAATGTAACTCTGGACACTACTTTAGGCAGAAAAGGAGGATTAGTAAAAAAGAATAAATAAATAAATAATTAGTTCTCAAGAAACCATGAAAGTTATGTACTTAATTTAAGAAATTATCTGTATTGTCTTCAGTACACAGGATCCGTCTCAGATGTATCTGATTTTCTAGATATTACTATTAGGAAGGAGATCGATAACAGCATAGCCAGTACATTATACAAAAAACCATGGTGGAGAAACAGCATCTTACATTTTCATAGCTTACACCCCCGCTACATTTTTCGTAACATCGTAAAAAGCCAAATGACCAGAATACTTAGGCTTTGTAGCAATGAACAGGATGCCTTAAGATGAAGGAACTTTTTGTTGATAGAGGGTACCCACTAAATATGATTGACAAAGTAGTGGGGGCAGTACTTAAGACTTCCACCTATAAGAAGGGAAAAGGTTATACCTACCACTTAGGAAGGAATGGAAAATACTTAGCCTTTGGAGTTAAGTATACGAATGATGTGGAACATATTACTAAGATTATTAAGAGTAACTGGAAAATTTTGCTCCTTGACCCTTTGTTATTACAGATAGTTGGAAAAGAGCCTGTCTTTAGGTTTAGTAATTGTCTAAACCTTAAGAGGTTATTGTGCAAGGAAAGGATGGACATTCAGCCTGTTGACATTAGAGCTAAATATAAAACAGGTACTTATCCTTGCAATAAATGTTCCATATGTAAGTATATACCCATATCTCAGGATTTTGAAGTTCCAGGTATAAATATGGTTTTTAAACCAACGTTTTATGCCACCTGTGAAACCCGTAGTGTTATACACTTGGCCACATGTAATATGTGTGATGCATATTACGTAGGGATGACCTCACGTAGGTTTAGGGACCGTGTGTACAACCATATCTATGATATGAGGAAAAATAATCTTACTAATGCCTTGGCCAAGCATTGTTATAATTGTCCTCAACATGGGTTTAATTTTAGAGTAATTCAGATAGTGAACCACAATAGAAGGGAAGGGGACCATCTAGGCACACTTGAACTATGTGAGCTAAGATGGATTTTAAATTTAAAAGCTCACATAGAACCAGGGCTTAATTCCACTCTTAGTATTCGACCGGCGCTTTTAGGCTCTGTATGATGTAATTATATTGGATTATTAATTGTTAAGCATTTTTGAATATATTACATTTTATTTAGTTGGTAGATTGACATATATATTTTTTCTTGTTTACAATTTTAATTTTATTTAGCTAGTAATTAGATTTTTATGCATGCCTCAATGAGATCGTTTCATATATATATATATATATATAAAAAATTTGTTTATATGACATACAGTTTGATTATTCTATACATATTATAGAATGCATAAACAAACTTAAATATGTATTTGGATAACTCTAATATCATATATATATATTTGTATATTATGGCATGTTTATGTTTCTAGGATAGATAATATACATATTACTCAAGATAGTATGACATCAAATTACTTGAGTGGTTAGGTTTTAAATAAACCGAACTATGTTCACTGCCTTTCATTAAGAATGGCAATGGATTTTTGATATTTATATATATAATCTCATTCATGCTTTTATGTTTTAAATAGGAGGCTATGTGCTTATCTTTAGATAATAATGACATTATGTCGCTTTATGCGTACAGATTTTAAATATAGCGGAATTACGTTTATATTTCCACTCAAATGAACACAATTCTAGATGCTTGATTTTAGATCTCCAGGCAGGATATACTCACATATTTTTAGGATCAATGTCTGATATGGGCAAATGCAAATTCACTATGAATGTCCTGGATGAGATAACTGTTTTTAAGGCTTTATTGTTCTAGTAAAGCGGCACATTGATTCTTTAATGTTTTTTCCATCTATATTATGAACTTATCAAATGTGTGTATACATTAAATGCGTGTTCATAAGATGTCATTACCTTTTTAAGAAAAGTCGCAGTATTTTAATTACTGGCAATAATTGATTTATTTAATTGAATGAGTGATGATGGTTTTTGTATTTAAAGGATGGACTTTTATTGTTTGAATGTAACCTGATGAAGCGCACCTGAGTGTGCGTGAAAGCGCTCGTTCTCTTCATTAAAATTGTGAGTTTTATTTTATGGTGGTTCCTTGCAGTTTATTCTTTCTTCAACTTTTCTGGATGATATGAAACCCCACAAGCAACAAACAAATGTAAAAAAGAGCAAAAAACTCCAAAAGGGCACTTATCTTTAAACAGCTTGGTGAACCACCAATGAAGTGAGCGTTCAAACAGACTAGCAGAAGATCGCGCTCAGACTGGCAACAAAGAAGTTCTGAGGATGATATGTCCATACACCACCTTTACGTCCTACACTATATGTGGGGAGCATACATGTGAGATACGGCATACCTTAAAGCAACCTAAAGGCTTTGGTACACTGGCTAGATGTCAGGCCACCCTTTGGCAGGGAATCCCTATTGTAATGAGTACTGCAACAGTGAAATGGAAGGACATCCATTGTCGCCTGGATCCAAAAGGGTGTCACCCATCTCTATCTCTGGGGAGTCCTTCTGATCTTTAGAAGAAACTGTGGTCGTGCAAGTAAACTTAACAGAACAGAAGTTCAAATGATCACTGCTGCAGTAACCCAAGTTATATGGGTTATATCCTGCACAGGATACAACAGCTGGGCAGCTTTCAAAGCTTCAGGGTGCCCTCTATGTACCCACACCACTAGTCAGCTCAAGCTGAGCAGACTAAAACTCAGATTTGGGTGTTAAGCCCTTCAGTGCTTTCACACCAACTGAGAGGCACAGGCTTAGACCTGAGAAGACATTGCTAGAAAAAGAAATACATGTCCACACCCTCATGTAAAAACAAAGAACAATAAAGGAGATGGAGGGTAGGAGCAGCTGCTGCAGAAGACAGGGAGATGGACAGACTGGCTTAATGTAACTCTGGACACCACTTTAGGCAGAAAAGGAGGATTAGTAAAAAAGAATAAATAAATAAATAATTAGTTCTCAAGAAACCATGAAAGTTATGTACTTAATTTAAGAAATTATCTGTATTGTCTTCAGTACACAGGATCTGTCTCAGATCTGCAGCCGGCACCCTTCAGAATCTTCAGTCTTTGGAGCATTGTTGCCAGAAATCACCATGAAAGGACATTCCAAACCCTCATGGCCTCTTGTCACACTGGGTAGAAACTGTTTCCTCTTGCTTATGTACCACACCAGTGAAGTACTGTCGGACTGGATGGCAATCACACCCCTAAGCAGGACTTCCGAAAAAAGCTTGCAATTCTTGGAGGACCACTCCAATCTCCAAGATACTAATGTAAAGATTAGCCTTTGATTGAGACCAAGTACTTTGGACTGCCTTCCCCTGAAATATCCTCCAACCCCAGGAGGGAAACAATTGTGGTAACATTGGCCTGAGGATGAGGGAGAACACATTGGCAACCTTGTGAGACTTCAGATTCCAACTACCATCACTGGCAGTAAACAAGTGTTGGTTAAACATTATCGGGAAGTCGATGAGGGTGGCAGAGGGATGACCACTGGACGGACATGATCTACTGAAGAACTCCCATATGAAACCTGACCAAAGGAACCAGATAAATGTATGCAGCCATCAGACCAAGCAGTTGAAGCATTTGGCGAGAAGGAGATGCTGATATCTTAAGACCAGAAAAGCCTGTAGTTGAAAAGATGTTAACCTCAACAGAAGCAGTTTGGTTGACCATATCCAGATAGCAACCTATGAACTCCATCACATGAACTGGATCTAAATTGGACCTGTCATAGTTTACAGGAATGCCCAAGGATAGAAACAAACTGAGTAAGTAAACTCTGGCTTTGATTAATGATACCTTCATGAATGCAGTAAGGAGCTTGTGGCCCAGGTACAGAAAGACATGAAGCCCCTGTGACCTGAGCCAGGCTGCCACTACTGCAATACACTTGGTGAACCCTAAGCCAAGCACCATAAATTACTCCTGTCCACAGAAGCTGACATAGAAATAAAATGCTTAGTTTTCTGTCTCTTTTTGACAGGAATGCTAAGAAAAATAGACCCAGTATAGCTAGCAACAGCTTCTCCCAGGGATGGGCACTACATTCTAGCTAATTGGGGAACATTCTTTGCCTTTTCTCCCAGAACCAACCAGAGTGACTTGCCTTTGCTCACTGAGGGTACCCCAACAACTATAGAGGGTGTGGCTAACTCCCAGTCCATGGTAGCTGTATGAACGGCACCAGAAGGACCTAAAGAAAAACATGAGTAGTCTGAGGAACCAGCTGTGGCAACAGCATAGCCACCCACCTGTGGCTGTGACACATTACCAGCCTGATGCAATGGCAGAGGCTGCTTAGTTAACTTCTTTGTGTAGCTGGAAGGCAGTCCTTTAAAGGCACTGATGCTTGGTTCCATGGTCAAAATAAAAAGGTGCTTTTTCCCCAAAGTAGTTAGGCAACAGCAGTGAATAAAACAGGAAAGTAGTAAAATGTTAACATTTCCCCCACCAAAAAACACAGTAAAAACACTTAAACATTTCCCTAACCCTCAAAAATAAAATAAACAGCAACAGCTTCTCCACAGAAATAGTAGTATTAAATACTGTTTTACCACAAAAAAATTAAAAAAAATGTGTGCTCCCATTTAAAAGCACACTTTTACCTTAAAAGTAGTTTTTCAGAAAAACTTGACAATTTAATGTGGCAGTTCTTCCCCCAAAGGTAATTTATCTGCCCAGCAATGGAACAGCATAAGCCAACCATTGATGGTCGAAAGTCCACAGAAACCTCTGAAAGGCCTGGCATCTAAATAGTTTTTTAATTAGCTCAGCTCAGGCTGTTTGGGCACAAGAAGGTGCACTGAAATTTTGGAAGCTGACTGGCTGTTTTACCTTATGCAGGATATAACCCATACAGCTTACGCTACTGCAGCAATGATTAATATGAACATCATCTTGTGTTCCTCATGTCAAACGTTGGACAATTTGCTTATTACTAGTGCTACTAATAAATCTAGGCTTACTAAAGATGATTCCACTTATGCAACTGGCACAGCTTGGAAAACTGTTGTTACATATATTAATGACTGGGTTGATGAGATAACTAATATTAGACAAAGCGCAAACTGAACACATTTAGGGAAGGATGTGTCCTGTGCCAGTAAAGGTCTCTCAACCCCTATTAAACATATTCCTACAGCTGACAACTTTGGAATTCAGGATGCAAGTATTCAGCAATTTGAAGAGCCAGAGTATGCAGAAGACAAAAAAAAAGTCTGATGGGAGAAGATCACAACAATTAACTAGAAAGAAAAGAAATTGTATGATGTTTATAATGCAGACAGCATATACTGAAAAGGATACTGCTTTCTTACATAGCACACAAATTACAGGGAATGATAGCACTGTTCAAACCAAAACATTCAGTCTACAGAAAATAACATTTCTAAAATGGTGAAAATAGAAAAAAAAGAGGAAATGGGCAGGCTAAAAGGACAAAATCTAAACAACTCTTTGCACTGATTCTGAAGCTTCTGTTGGTTCCAGGGATTTGACACCACCCCTATCCACAATTCCCTGTACTCCACCCTAATACCTCAGATCAAGTTTGCTTCCATCTAGCATAAAATGATCAAATACTGTGCACACACGAAAAGAAAAAAATTGTAATTAAAAATCAAGCGGGAAAGGAAAGGCAACAGTCAGTACAGGACTGTTTTACAGATGGGGAACTGAGTATAAAGCCTTCCGGTCAACCCAAATTCATAGGTGTCAATTTGGGAAAGAAGAAGGAAGTTGAAACAGATGAAAATCAGACAACATGGGATTGATGTTATTGTAAGTACAAAAACCAAAGAATGGCAAACAAAAGGCAGAGGACAAGGTAAATTCACTCTAAGCTTTTACTAAAAAAAAATACATGATAAACATGAAGCGCTTTTCGTGTTGTTCAATACAAAGGCTTATTCAGATGCAAGTAAAACCTATCTTAAAACATTTTAAATAGATGAATACATTGTCATGTGATCCCAACACACCCAGTGAAATCCAATTAAGGATCTATGCATGTTTTACACTTCAAGACATCAGTCCTATTTTACACTTTAGTGCCATTGCTTCTTTCAACAATAAAGGATACATCCTACCCACCCCACTTATTGTACCATACAATGACTAGTACATTCCCTTTGAGCAACAATTTACTATCAAGGGCACAAAAGAAGTAGAAAAAATGAAAACAATACAAGGAAAATAAAATAAAAGAACATTTTCATTCTAAGTGGAAAACAAGTAGTCTATGTTTCAATAAGGAATAGTGCTGTTTACAATAAAACAACCAGGAACAACTTTAATGAAGTATGCGCCAGTTAAGTGATGGCCTTATCACTCCCAGCACTCCTGTTAATACTCCAGTCATCTGCGCAAAGTTTTAAGTTTTAAAATACTAGAAATCGTACATGTTTCATTCAATCCTGGGAAATTGTATGCGTTCGTCAAAATCTGCCAATATAACTCTCTTGTGTCTAATAGTAATATACAAGGACCCCCTCTTGGGTCCTGGGGTATTTGGTCGATGATCATGTATCCAAAATTATGTGTGTTGTGTTCATTTACACGTTTGGCTAATGTGTTGTCCAGTTTACTTTTGCCTATGGCATACTAATGTTCATAAATGCGTTCCTTGAACTTACGTTCAGTTTTGCCAATATAGTAAACTGGACAAACCTTGCATCTAGCCAAATAAATGATCGTCTGAGAATTACAATCAAACCTGTAGTTGACTTTGTATCCGATGTTCCTTACAGTAAAATTGTTTGTTGTACCCACCACTTTACACTGTGAACACATGCCACACCTAAACATACCTACATTTCTCGACCCTTCTCTCATTTTGTTTTCCAGTAAGCTTTTCAAATTTGATCCTTTACGGAAAACAACTCTAGGGTAAGGGCCTAAAATCGCACCAAGTGTTGGATTGTTGTTTATTAATATATATCCCAGTTCTTCTTTATTATACTCAAAAAACTGTGTGTTTCACAGGAAAATGTGGTGACCAGGCTCAAAGGAAAGTTAGTTTTATTTGTTGTAGTAGGTGCAGCTGGTTTCCTAACCTCCGTGTTGTTCTGTACCTCAGAAGAATTACCTGATAACTGTAATAATGGTTGGTGTAATCCTATGTCTCTTTTGTGGGTGACTTCATGTATGAGGTCATCGACTAAGTTGTTTGGATATCCCCTACTTGTGAACATACTTTTCAGAAGTTGATATTCGACCCTAAAATCAGAAATCTCTGTGACCATCTTGGCTGCCCTTACCAGCTGACCTTTGACCACTGCACGTTTTCGGTGAAATAGGTGACTACTGGAAAAATGCAGAAAGGAGTTAGAGTACGTCTCCTTTCTAAATAAGGTGGCTGTATAACCTTTTTTCTGTCTATCCTTTCTGAGCAGTACATCCAGGTATGATATTGCATTATTGTCATACTGTGTGAATTTCAAAAAGTCGGTTGTCCTGTTGAAATATGACACAAGGTCGTGGGCTGCAACATGGTCACCTCTAACTATGACGAAGATATCATCCTAAAATCTACAATAAAAGTGAATGTGTTGTTTGATATCCACATTTGTTTCGATGTAGTCATTTTCCCATTTCGCCATAACCAAGTTGGCGAAACTGCCACCACAGGGGGACCCCATGGTGACACCTACCTTTTGGAGGTAATATTCTTTTCCAAACATTAGGTAGTTGTTAGACAAAATGATGTCCAATAGTTCACCTATTAACGAGATTTCTGAAACAGTTGCTGCCCCCTGTTTTAGAAACATTACCCTCTCAATACCTGTTTGTTGTGGAACTGAGGTGTACAGGTCCTTCACTTCAACTGTCAGGAACCCATACTCTTCCTCGAAACCTAAGTTATCAATTTATTCCAAGGAGGACCATGAGTCCTTACAAATACATGGAACTCTGTCTACATATTTTTTGAGTATGTGGTCGACGACTTTGGCTCAACCATACATAATGGAATTACATCCATCGACTAGGGGCCTCACTGGTGGGTTCATAATATCTTTATGTATTTTTGGGATACCAAATAATAAAGGTGTCTTTGGACTGGGAATTGTCATGAAATTGTAGACCTGTATATCAATTCTACAGTCAATAAACAATTCCTCAATATATCCTCCGATTCTGTTAGAGGCAACATTTACTTCATTCAAGGATGCATGTTGGTATGTTGTGCTATCTATAACACACTACGCATCCTTTTCTCGTAGTCCCAGCTGTCCATGATGACCAAACCCCCACCCTTGTCAGGTTTCATACACCTGACCCTACAAGAACGTATCATAGCCAAGGCCACCTTCTTTTCCTTACTCATGTTATACTGTGGTTTACTGTGCCCCCTGTCCTGTACAAGTGAACGAATGTCTAACTCACAAACACCCTCAAATAAAGCGTGTACTGGATGTAATGGTGGGTTAAACGCACTCACTATTCTAAATTTTGTTCCCAACTGCAGTGTGTCATTGTTGAACATAAGCTTGAAATCGGCTTTACGCACAAAACATTTAATGTCAGTAATGGCCTGTGCCACATTAAGATGTATTGTTGGAACAAAAGTACTTCCCTTGGCAAATAAGTCTTATCAAAACTTTGTTGATTGTTACAGATGAAAAATTATACACTTTAAAGTCACCTCTTTGATTTTGCAGGATTTTACACAATGGAGACTGATTCTCCAAGACTACTACTACGTTTTGTTATTCGGTGGGTATCTGTTGGATTGTGCTTGCTTCTTCTGATACGTGTTGTGCCAAACATTCTCACCCCTCCGAAAATTTCCAGCATTATTGTCAGTCTGGTAATCATTTCTGTTGTTGATGGAATTATTTCCTTTAGGCGCCTTACTCCTTGTGATCACAGGTAACCGAATGTTACTCAGGTCACTACTACTGGCAGTCTGTTGGTTGTCGTTTAGGACTAATGGTTCAAGTTCACAGTGTTGTTCATCTCAGTTGTTGTCACTCCTAAAGTTAGTGTTCTTCCGGTTTTGTATATTGGGTGGGTCAGGGTAAGCTGTCCCATTCCGGTAAGCTAAGATGTCCCGATTTAACTTTTTATGTTTAATAGCTTTCGATTTTTCAATGAGTTGGTCTATACTGCTAAAATACCTTTTATATTCAAACTATCTGATAAAGTCCTTGTGTTTACAAATTTCTTCGTTCAGAGACATGATTTCAGGGGCTACACTCTCTATTTGTTGACAATAATGCTTCTTCATGATGTTTAGCATCACAAGCCCCTGTTGGTTGAAATGCTCAACCAATTCTGTATAAAATGCAGAGTTTTTTTCCAACCCATTCGGGTACTGCCAACTCCTGAGACCTTTAGGGACAATCTCATATTTTACACATTCATTAAAGTAAGAAACTTCAAGATGGAGTTTCTTAATTTTAAGAAGCTTATGGTCAAGTTCTTTAAGTTTAGATATAATATCATATCAGATATTGTTGTTAACTTGTGTCAGTTCACTACGGTGCTCGCTGTCACCATCCTGCATGAACGAAATGTTGACATTGAGCCAGTTGTGTATGTCCAATACCATCACTGGCTCCGATGCATTAGTAAGTCCCATAGGTGCTGACGCCTGATTATGGTTAATTACCACTGGCTCCGAGTTCCTTGACCTGTAGATAAATTGCCGGAAGAAATGGAGTATGACAGATTATGAGCGCCAGAACCAACTGAATTACCACTGTTAACAACTAAACTTTCTTGGCGCTGCTGGTCTAACGAATCCAGTCGAGCTGAAATGTGTTCAAGTAGTTGAGTTAGCACTTGCAGCAATGCTGAAAGTTCACTGTATTGCTGAAGTGTCTGGGATAAAAGTAGCAGACTGCTACTACCACTGCCCTCACTAATGTTTGCCATTAAAAACACAAAAAACTCCAAGAAAATAAGCAAACAAAACAAACTTCTCAAAAGTCCAAAAAACAAAGAATGACAAACAAAAGGCAGAGGACAAAGTAAATTCACTCTGTAAGCTTTTACTAAAAAAATACACGATAAACATGAAGCACTTTTTGTCTTGTTGAATACAAAGACTTCTTCAGATGCAAGTGAAACCTATCTTAAAACATTTTAAATAGATGAATACATTGTCATAAGATCCCAACCCACCCAGTGAAATCTAATTCAGGATCTATGCATGTTTTACACTTAAAGACATCAGTCCTATTTTACACTTTAGTGCCATTGCTTCTTTCAACAATGAAGGATACATCCTATCCACCCCATTTATTGTACCATACAATGACTAGTATGTTCCCTTTGAGCAACAATTTACTATCAAGGACACAAAAGAAGTATTGTTAAGTACATAACTTTCGTGTCAAATATCTATTGATTCAAAACATGGGACATATTCCCAAGCTGTCACTCTGAGTGGTATCAAGGAAGGACGTTCCTAAGGATGGTGGAAGCAAAAGAGGATTGTGATCTAAATTATACATCCAGTTTGAAATGTGACAGAAATATGGACTGCGGATCAGGTTGCTATAGCACAAACCATAAATGGGAAGTCTTCTAGGAAAGTCTGCAGAGGTAGGTATTGCCCTAGAAGAATGAGCCTTAAGTTTAGACTGTAAAGTCAAATTCATTTTATTATGGACAAAGGAAATGCAGTGAGACAACCATCTAGAGAGGGTAACGTTTGACAACAACTTTATCCCAGTTAGGCTTTAAAAGGCACTAAACAACTGATCGATTTCCTGAACTGTTTACTTTTATCAAGACAGAACCTGAGTTAGCAAATATCCAACATATGTAAAACATATTCACCCTTGTTTGAGTATCTGGGAAAAAATAATGGTAAATTTACTGACTGATTTAAGTTTGCTTCAGATGCCACCTTAGGGCAAAAAGACACATTAGTTCTCAGAGAAATACTGTCTTTATGGAAAGAGACAGGGAGGTTTGCAGGAAAGTGCCTGTAATTCCGAAATCCATCTGGCTGATGTAACTGCCAAAATATTTTTCAGATTAAGAACATTAGATCTGCTGTGGATGCAGGCTGGTTAGAGCTTGAAGTATAATGGAAATGTCCCATGGAGGAACTGGGTCGTCTCTGATGGGAGGTCATAACCCAAAGGCACCTCTCAAAAAGGCCAAAAAAGCTTTAGAAATCTTTAGGGAAGCAATGGAGGAATCATTATGGCCAATGTGGAAGTTTGAGAAAGCTGCCTCTGAACTTTGAAAGGAGAATAACTACAACCTTTGTCAAAAAGTTCAAATAAAAATTCTAATATGAACGGAATAGGTGCTGAAAAGGGGCCAAATCCTTTGGAGACTGCCCAAACAGAGAATCTTTTCCATTTACCTTTTTTGTAAGTTGCTTGTGAAAAGCCAATATGATTCTGATGACAAAAGTGGGTAGTTTGATGGCTCTAGCTATGATCAAAACTGGAAAACCAATGAGATCAGTTTCATGGACTTCTGTTCTAAAGCAGGTAATCTGGATACTGATTCAACATTCAAGGAGGATGAACCAGTAGAGGTCACAGGAAAGGGAAAGCACGTCTGTCGGGGCCAGAAGGAAGGAATGAGGAAAACCCTGGTCTTGCACTGTCTGCCTTTCTGTATGAACTGGTTTATTAGAGGCAAGGAATGAAAGGCATACAGGAGGCTCAGAGGCCAAGTGTGGACCAAAGCATCCCTCTGTGATTAAACCTGTGGAGGGATCAGGACAAAGTAACTGCAGCATTTATGGTTGAGGTATGAAGCAAAGAAGTCGCAACAAGGTTGTCCCCAACAACAGAAAATCAAAGTTGCTATGTCCTACATGGATTCCTTGCTGTCAGCAGTAACTATGCAGCTTCCTTTCAAGGGTGGTGGTGGTGGGGGGGGGGGCATTTTGAAAGGAGGATGGTCCAAGATGCATGGAAGGAGTCAAAAGAACCCTGCTCAATCTGTTTACTAGAACAATGGATGACTCCAGGATGTGCATTGCTATTAGATAGGGGTGTAAAGACATCACCCATTGCCAAACTCTCATTCCAAGATAGTGATGTGAAGAACGGCCTCTATCAGTGTCCATGCACCTTAGACAATCCTCCTTTTGAAATGCCCCACCACCCTTGAAGTCAGGTTCCATAGTTAGTACTGCCACCAGGAAATCTGTATGGGACAGATGGCCCTAGGTTACGGAAGAGGATGTCATCTACCAGGCAATGTGACATCTGCAAATCTGAGTGAGCTGAATTTTTACATGCAACTGGTGAATGGGGACCACTGGAATACTCTCATGGAGTACCTGGCTTGTGGGACCACTGGAATTGTGGATGCCATTAAACCTAAGAGGTGTAAGATTAATCTAGCTGTAGATGAGGGATGAAGAAGCAGCTTTATGGCTGCTAAATGTAGGGATAAAACTCTGGACCTGGGAAGATTGGTGATCTGCAGGCTGGTATTGAATTGGCATCCTATGAATTCCATTTGTTGGATAGGTGTCGGATGACACTTAGAAAAATTCAATGGTTTGTAGGTGTATACTAGGTTAATGACCTAGGCCTTTATAAGCCTAGTCATGCAATCCAAATGTGTCCCCAAAAGTTATACAATTCAGACATTTATATAGGGGTGACTGTTGGTTACGACATTATTTACAGACTGCCTCTATCCATCAGGGATATGGGCGCCAGACTGGGGTGAATTTTCAATTTCCCATCTAATGGTCTAGGTTACTCAAATAGGGTTAGGGAGGGACTTTGTTTCACAAGGATGGGGAGCCTATTTCAGAGAAAGGGAATTCTTTGAGATACCTGTTTGCCTTTCCAACACGTCCTGTTTATGTTGCAAGCACGATTTAGGTCTTTAGATCTTGTAGTTCTGATACTGTTTGGTTTGTTGATGTGCAAAAGGTTCATCAGAACAGGGTTCAGGGATGCCTTGGATACCAGGTATAGATCACCTTTCTGTAGTCTGTAGGAGACTGAGTAGAGAGACAGGGCTTTGAGACGATCTGCAAAAGACATTGTGTATATCTCCTGCATTCTTTCTGTAAGGAACTTTTGCAGATGTTCCAGTTGCTGCATATGTCTGGTCAGGCATATACCAAAAGGGACATTATACTCAATGATGGGTCTGATGTGGGCCACATATAGTGGTACAGTGACTTCCCTGGATCTAGATGCCATGCACTTAAGTTGAGCAACGTAGAAGGGTTTCCTTACAACCTTGGATAAGTTACTGTCTACATGTGTTTCCAGATCCCTGACTAGTGGGTCAAATCTTAGGGGGGTGTTTTACTGATGTAGTTTCCTAGGCTGGCTGACTTCCCAAAAGGTACCATAATGAATTTTTTTGCATTCACTTTTAAGCCATAGCTTTGGTACCAGTCATCTGTATGCATTAGACCTTCCTGTTAAGATGTTAGTGTCTTGGGGCGGAGTCTATGACTGCTCCCAGTTTGCAATCTGTAAACCTGGCCAGCCAGGGGCTTTTCATATTAGCCTTGACATTTAAGAAGCAGATGCCAAAGAGGAACGGGCCCAGAGCAGAGCATTGAGGGATTCCATTGGTGACTGGCCTTTCTGAGGATGTAGCCTCACATATATTAACTTCCTGGGTACTATCTGTGAGCCAGGTAGCTATCTAGAATGTTATATATGGGTTTATGCCTAATTCTGTATGTTTGTTAGCAATGCCAGAGTGAGATAATTTTATCAAATGCCTTAGTCAGGTCAAGGTAGGTAGTATGCACCGTTTTACCCTCATCCACTGCTTTGGTGACCTTACAAAAGAGGTCCACTAGCTTCAGTAGCATGACCTTCCTTTGAAAAAGTAAAACTGGGAAGGATCCAGTGTCTGAAGGTTTCCTATGTCTTTGTCGATCATTAATTCTTTCCATGGCTTTGCATACAAGATTAGTCAGACTAATGGGTCTGTAGTTTCGGGGATTGGTTGACAGCCTATCTTTATGAATAAGACTGATTGTTGCAGCTCTCCATTCCCATGGCAGGAAGCCTGCTTTAAGACTACAGTTAAGTAGTAACTCCAGTGGCCCTGATAGGTCATGATGTTTACTATAGAGGAAGCATCCTGGGACATTATAAGGGCTCACTGAGACTGTGTTATTGGTCTTAATAAGCACAACCAGGACATGCTCTCTATTTACAGTTGGAGGGGTTGTGTGTGAAGGTATTTCTTGGGAGATGGCTGGGGGTGAGTGGAAGGTAAAGTTGGAACCGAATTTGTCAGCCAGCATATTCTCCATATCACCCATCTCAGTGAATGTGGCACTATTAACCACCAGTTCAGCACACTGCTGTGTGCTGCCTTTGAGGTTTCTAACATAGCTGAAGAAGGCCTTGTGGTTGATTTTTGCCTGGGAGGCTATCTTGATCTCAAAATATAGCAGCCTGCATTTAAAGTGGATTGTTGAGAGACAGCCTTACAAGACTCTCTGCAAATATACAGAGCTGAGTATATTTTTTGTATTACTCTGTATTACAGAGCTAAATTGTTACTTAGATATCTGTCGTCTTACTGTTCTGCAAATATACAGATATCAGTATATATTTTTTTGGTTATAATTTGCACTGTGATTCCTCATATCTATCTCTGTTGAAACGGTTTTCCCCATCCCTTCCCTCATTTTAGTTTCTATAGCTTGTGTGTTAACTCAAGGTTCCCTTAATTTGCTGTTAAAAGCAGCCTGCATTTAAAGTGGATTGTTGAGAGACAGCCTTACAAGACTCTCTGCAAATATATACAGCTGAGTATATTTTTTGTATTATTCTGTATTATAGAGCTAAATTGTTACTTAGATATCGGTTTGTCTTACTGTTCTGCAAATATACAGATATCAGTATATATTTTTTGTTATAATTTGCACTGTGATTCCTCATATCTATCTCTGTTGAAACTGTCTTCCCTACCCCCTCCCTCATTTTAGTTTCTATAGCTTGTGTCTTAACTCAAGGTTCCCTTAATTTGCTGTTAATAGCAGCCTGCATTTAAAGTGGATTGTTGAGAGACAGCCTTACAAGACTCTCTGCAAATATATAGAGCAGAGTATATTTTTTGTATTATTCTGTATTATAGAGCTAAATTGTTACTTAGATATCTGTTGTCTTACTGTTTTGCAAATATACAGATATCAGTATATATTTTTTTGGTTATAATTTGCACTGTGATTCCTCATATCTATCTCTGTTGAAACTGTCTTCCCTACCCCCTCCCTCATTTTAGTTTCGAGCTTGTGTGTTAACTCAAGGTTCCCTTAATTTGCTGTTAATAGCAGCCTGCATTTAAAGTGGATTGTTGAGAGACAGCCTTACAAGACTCAATGCAAATATATAGAGCTGAGTATATTTTTTTGTTTTATTCTGTATTATAGAGCTAAATTGTTACTTAGATATCTGTTGTCTTACTGTTCTGCAAATATACAGATATCAGTATATATTTTTTGGTTATAATTTGCACTGTGATTCCTCATATCTATCTCTGTTGAAACTGTCTTCCCCACCCCTCCCTCATTTTAGTTTCTATAGCTTGTGTCTTAACTCAAGGTTCCCTTAATTTGCTGTTAATAGCAGCATGCATTTAAAGTGGATTGTTGAGAGACAGCCTTACAAGACTCTCTGCAAATATATAGAGCTGAGTATATTTTTTTGTATTATTCTGTATTATAGAGCTCAATTTTTACTTAGATATCTGTTGTCTTACTGTTCTGCAAATATACAGATATCAGTATATATTTTTTTGTTATAATTTGCACTGTGATTTCTCATATCTATCTCTGTTGAAACTGTCTACCCCACCCCCTCCCTCATTTTAGTTTCTATAGCTTGTGTGTTAACTCAAGGTTCCCTTAATTTGCTGTTAATAGCAGCTTGCATTTAAAGTGGATTGTTGAGAGACAGCCTTACAAGACTCTCTGCAAATATATAGAGCTGAGTATATTTTTTTGTATTATTCTGTATTATAGAGCTAAATTGTTACTTAGATATCTGTTGTCTTACTGTTCTGAAAATATACAGATATCAGTATATATTTTTTGGTTATAATTTGCACTGTGATTCCTCATATCTATCTCTGTTGAAACTGTCTTCCCTACCCCCTCCCTCATTTTAGTTTCGAGCTTGTGTGTTAACTCAAGGTTCCCTTAATTTGCTGTTAATAGCAGCCTGCATTTAAAGTGGATTGTTGAGAGACAGCCTTACAAGACTCTCTGCAAATATATAGAGCAGAGTATATTTTTTGTATTATTCTGTATTATAGAGCTAAATTGTTACTTGGATATCTGTTGTCTTACTGTTCTGCAAATATACAGATATCAGTATATATTTTTTGGTTATAATTTGCACTGTGATTCCTCATATCTATCTCTGTTGAAACTGTCTTCCCCAACCCCCCTCCCTGTTCTTGGTTGTAGTTTAAATTTGGTGGCTTTTGCAGTGCCCGCCCCACTGTAGATTTGATCTAGGACACTCCCCCAGTCCCATCTCTTTACCACATTCTACCTAATAAACCCTTTCTGCACTTGCTTTTAGTCCTTTTTAATTTAATTACATTTTTTCAAACTGTGTGGACTAATATTGCTACATACTCAAATGTGCCAGCTTGCACTGCATGTGAATTGTTTTTACTACTGTTTTTGCTACTTTTCTGAAAAAAAAGTGATCTGCTTTTACTGTATTTGTGTTTCTTCCGACTTTATTTTGCTTTTGCGTCATCTTAAAAGTACTCAATTGTATTTATTACTGCTTGGTGTAACTCATTCTAAGCCTTTTAGTTTAAGCACCTGGGCTTCAGACCACTTGTTTTACATTAAGAAGGTTTGTGGTCTGCACTGTAGTGGTAGAACAGGTAGCTTACATCCTTCTAAGTTGGGAACTGCTGAGTGAGGGCTCAGTGTCTTATTCTAAAAGTGTATTAATTCTGGTTTAAGCACTTGGGCTTCAGGCCAGTTATTTTACATTAAAAGGGTTAGTGGTCTGCACTCTTGTGGGAGGAGAGGCTGGACTCTGCCCTTCTGAGCTGGGAATTTCTGGTTAAAGGCTTATAGTGCCTGCATATTTGAACTGCTTCTTACTGAAATTGGTACACCTTGTTTGCTGTAGCGTAGACTAGATCCAGGCCTGCTGAATCCAGCTTTGCTTGTATAACTTGAGCACTAATCCAGGCATTCTTTAAAGTATTCAATTGTATTTACTACTGCTTGGTAGTAACTTGATTAAAGTGTAGCTATCATTCTAAGTCTTTTGGATTAAGCACTTGGGCTTCAGACCAGTTGTTTTACATTAGGAAGGTTTGCGGCCTGCACTGTGGTGGCAGGACAGGTAGCTTACATCCTTCTAAGTTGGGAACTGCTGATTGAGGGCTCAGTGTCTGTTATTCTAAAAGTGTATTCGTTCTGGTTTAAGCACTTGGGCTTCAGGCCAGTTATTTTACATTAAGAAGTTTCGTGGTCTGCACTCTTGTGGGAGGAGAGGCTGGACTCTGCCCGTCTGAGCTGGGAATTTCTGGTTAAAGGCTTATAATGCCTGCATATTTCAACTGTTTCTTACTGAAATTGGTACACCTTGTTTGCTGTAGCATAGACTAGATCCAGGCCTGCTGAATCTAGCTTTGTTTGTATGCTTGTTGTTTGCTTGCTTGTTATTTCCCTGAAACGCTAATACCACCTAAAACACGGCTTTTCAGCGCTTCTGTGGATCGCTAGTGATATCTGCATTGCTTACTGTACTTATTTCCTTGTTTTGCTTAAAAGAAAGTCACTGTTTGTTGTTTTTGCATTTAAGTTACCTGTAACAGATTGCATTTAAGTTACCTGGTACTCGCTCACTAAAGCAATTATATAAGTCAGCACTAAAAAATTAAAAGCACTACACCCTCACAAACTCCCCTTGAGTACCTTGTTCCCCATTGGCCCTTTTTTTTCAATTATAAAGGAATTCCCAATACTATTCTAGCATGTCCAAAGGTCAGTTGTCAATCTCCTCTCCGGTCCAGCTGGTGAATCTGGGAATCTTGAGGCAATGTTACAACTGCCTCATGTACACAGACAACCTTCTCCTCCTCCCAACAAATTCCAACACGTGAGAGGTGCATCCATATAGCCAAACTGGAGGCTAAGCTCTCTCAACTCAGTACTGGCGTAACCAGTCAGGAGGAGAAGGAAACCACACTCACTACAATTCCAGTCTCACATAGACCTACCACGACAGCAAACCAAACACATAAACACACAAAAACATACTCGGAGGCTCTAAATAAAAATCTGCCTAAGCAGCAGAGACCTCCAAAGCAGACATCCAAGCAACTGCTACCCTAAAACAAAACACGTGCAACACATAGCTCACAAAGCCAGTGTGCCGAACAGTCACAGCCCTTAAGGCTAAACAACACAACTGATACACTTGTAATAGGTGACTATCGTCAGGCACACTGACGTCCCGCTCACCAGGCTGAACAAGGAGAAGGTCACGGTGAGCTGCCTGTCGGGTGCTAGGATCCGCCACATAACACAAGCACTCAGGTCACTCCAAGGCAAGTACAAATATGACTCAGTCATTGTCCATGCTGGTGTGAATGACCTGAGACGTACCTCCCTGGACTACATGAAAAGAGACAGAGGAGCTCTCTGAGTATGTGGCCCAGGCCGGTATGACCCTGACCTTGAGTAGCATCTTACCCTCACCAAGAATGATGCCACAATATGAAGACAAGATGATCAATTTCAACAATTGGCTTAAGTATTGGTGTCATTCAAAGGGGATCCAATGCCTGTCAGCCTGAGATGACATGTTCAACAAGCCACGATGCTTCGCTAGGGACGGCTTGCACCTGTCACCCATGGGCTTTCGGATATTGGCAAAGGCTCTTGCTACCCCCATAGTGCCTTTTTTAGGCAAGGCTCAAAAGACAAACCCAACTCCATAGGTATCACAAGGGATAAGAAACTAAGAGTAATGCTACTCAACGCCAGAAGTCTAAACCTCAAGATGCACGCACTCAAAACTCTCCTTAGCATGGAGAACACTGATATCTGTGCAGTAACAGAAACCTGGTTCAAGGCTCCCGAGAGCACCCCAGCACTACCAGGTTATACCTCATACAATGCTTTTCGGCCCCAAAACTTGGACCGAACCACAAAAGGAGGGTGAGTATCAATATTCGTCAAAGATACCCACACCTCCAGGTTGGTGGCACAGCACGAAGCATCAGAGACTATCCATGTGCAACTAACAGTGGGTAAAACTGCCTTCCAGTTGATAGCCTGCTACAGACCACCCTCCCAAACCCAGGAACCCCACTCGGCCTTCCTGAGAACACTGGAAAATATGAAGGTCTCTCCAAACACCATTATATTGGGTGACTTCAACTACCCAAACATAGACTGGGAGCATTACTCTAGCTCCAACATCCTAGCCCAAAGGTTCCTAGAATTTATAAACTCAAATGCTATTGAACAACATGTTACCACTCCCACAAGTGGGGAAAACATACTGGACCTGATCATCACCAACATGGGGACTCTATGCTCCAGACCAGAAGTGTATCCCTCACTGGTAAGATCAAACCATAAACTAATCTCACTGGATATTCATATCCTGACCCCACCTCCTGCCCAGAAAACCACAGTGAAAAACTTCTCTAAAGCAAATTTCACACTCCTCAAAACCGAGGTGGAATCCTTCAAAGCCCCCGGGCCTGTGGAAAATATGGCCCAGACCGCAGAATCCTTTATTAATGCATTCTATGAACACCTTCAGGAATGCATGGATCATGCAATCCCAAATAAAACCAAGACCCAATCCTCCAAAGGCAGACATCCTGTCTGGTGGACCCCAGCCATAAACAAACTATACAATAGAAGGAGGACGCTACTCAATGATAGAGCAAAATCCCAAAAAGGGGAGGCATCTCTGATCAGTATTAGCAAAAAACTACGGGCACTCATAAAATCGTCTAAGGCCAGCTTCGAGAGAAAAATTGCACAGGACACTAAGGATAATCACAAGGCTTTCTTTAGTTATGTTAGGAACCTGGGTGGGAATTCCCAGATATGCTCAGAATTAGTCCAAAACGGCAAAAAATACACCGAACCCACAGACATTGCCAACATCCTAGCTGACAGGTTCAGGCAAACTTCTCCCCACCAAAAGGGCAAATATCTATCCCAGCAGAGTGCTTGCCCCCCTGACATCTCAGATGCTCAGGTAAGAGCCGCCTTCTCCAAAGTAAAAAACACAGCATCAATGGGACCAGACGGTGTCCTGGGCTGCATCCTACATGAACTCCAAGAAGAGCTAAACCCAAACATAAAACTACTGTTCAATCTCAGCCTTACTACAGGATATGTACCCAAAGAGTGGCGTACAGCAACAGTGGTCCCTCTCCACAAAGGTGGTGCCTCAATGGATCCTGGAAACTATCGCCCCATAAGCCTGACTAGCTTGGTCTGCAAAGCTATAGAAAGGATCATGGACCTCATAAATAAAGATATTGGGGACCTACAGACACTGGATCCTACCCAGTTCGGCTTTGTTAAGGGCAGATTCTGCCTCTTAAACCTGGTTGATTTCTTTGAAACAGTCACCAAGGCCATTGATGAGGGGAAGGTGGTCCACACAGCCTACCTGGACCTCGCAAAAGCCTTCGATACAATACCCTACTCGGGCATTATAGATAAGCTCACCAGCTTAAATATAAACCCCTATGTCACTAGATGGGTTGCAAACTGGCTCAAGGACAGAACCCACATGATTAGAATTGCTGGAGCCATGTCAGACTCCAAACCAGTTACAAGTGGCGTCCCACAAGGCTCAGTCCTGGGACCTCTCTTGTTTGGTATATATTTCTCGGAGGTACAGGCCAACATGGAAGGACTGTGGCTGACCAAGTTTGCAGATGACCGCAAACTGGGTGCCATAATCAACTCTCCAGCCGACACAAGCATCCTCCAAAAGGGCCTCATAGAAACAGACAACTGGTGAAAGAGCCATGGCCTCAAGCTAAATACCAAAAAGTGTATAGTCATCCCCTTTGGCAAAAACAAAGTGCCCACAAATTACCACATAGGTGGTAATCCATTAAGTACAGAAGAAGTAATTAGGGACCTGAGGACCCAAGTTGATAGCAGTCTCTCATTTGACAACCACGTGGCCAAAGTGGTTAGAAAAACATTTTATATAGCCCACCTAATCATGAAGGGATTCACATCTAGATCAGGGGAGGTCATCGTGCCTCTTTACTCATCCCTCATCAGGCCCATAATTGAGTACAATGCCCCTTTTGGGATGTACCTTACCAGACACCTGCAGCAACTGGAAAGACCCCAAAAGTACCTCACCAAGAGGATCAAAGGGCTCAAACAGATGCTATACGCTGCCCGGTTAAAGAAACTCCAGCTCTACTCAGTGGCATACCGCCTGTTCAGGGGCGATCTGTGCCTGACGTATAAAGCCATGTCTAACCCGGAATTAATGGACATGCTGCACCTCAGAAAATCCAAATCCCATCGAGCTACGAGCTCGAGAGACTTGAACCTCAGCACTGAAACAAATAGGACATGCTGGAGGGACAGATTCATAACCCAGAGGCTCCCTTCACTCTGGAATAAAATCCCAGTCCAGGTTAGGCAGAGTCCCTCATTGACTCTCTTCAAGAGGAATCTTGATGAGTGGATGGAAGATCATAGGTTTAACCCGGGTATCACTTCTGTGTCACTGTTAGACAGAGGCACAGTATACTAACCTCAAAAAAGGGCATAGCAAAATTAATTTAGAATGGGTGGCAAAAGCCAAACACATTCTGGCTAGGCTTATAAATGCCCTAGGGCAGATAGCCTAGTATGAACCTATGAACTTAATTAGCCCTCTTAGCTGCGTGTTTATTTTGATGAGAGATTACTTATTTTTATGGGAGTTACACTTCATGATTTTAGACTTGATTTGTTTTTTTTTTTTATTGTATAACCTTTTTTAATCTGGGACGCGACCAGGGTGGTTTGATTTTGGAGTTAGTTTTGGGCTTACTTCTGGTAGTTACAGCAGCCTCTAAGCAGCCATTGACATGGTTGTATAGAGTTTCTGTTAACAATTCTGCCTACAGGGTGCTGTGTTTTCTGAATTTGGTGGGGCAATGAATTTTGACAAACTATCGCTTAACAAAAGGTAGTTTGCCTTGAAAGAGTTCCTAATTTTTTACTGGGTTTACTGGGGTTGCAAAGTTGATTTTTATTTCAAAGAAGACAACTTTATGGTCAGACCTTACCAGAGAGGACATGACATTGGGAGTGATGCAGCACTCTTCCATATTTGTGAGTACAAGATCCAGAATGTTGGAACCTCTACTGGGCGTATGCACTAACTGGTTGAAGGTGTTTGCATTTACAAAGTCCAGGAATCTCTGTACCTGTAGATTTGGGGCCGTGTAGGATTCCAAGTCTATAGAAGGATAACTAAAGTCCCCCATAACTAAGGTGTTAGGTTGGATGGTGAGTGTGTCCAACAGGTTTAAGTATGAGCTATGAGTTTCATGGGACACAGAGGGTGACCTACAGCTTGCTAGGATAAGGTATGGAATTTCATCTATGGTGACCTACACAAGGAGAAACTCCAGTGCATCATACTGTCTAACCAACCTAGAAGTATACTCGTTATTGATGTATATCGAGCCACGTCTACCGTTAGTCCCTGTCTGTGCAGTTACTAGTCAAACTGTGGAAGGCCCTGAAACCTTGCACTGCCATGGTACTCTCTGCAGCTTTAAACCAAGTTGCACTAACTGCACAGACATCTATATTCGCAAGGGTGAGTGTGGCTTGGAGGGTATTTAGCTTTTTGTTTAGGCTCTTAGCATTCAGCATTAAAACCTTGACATTCAGTTCAGTTGATTTTGCTATGTCAGTAAGGTTTGGCAATTTGGCACTGCCTAAAAAAGGCTCTATGGGAAAGGATAAAATTTTAGTCAAGTTCACTAACAACTGGAGCCCAAGGTCCAAGTGGTGTAGCAGAATCTCAGCGGTAGCAGTTAGGAGCCAATCATCAAGGTAAGGGAAAACTTAGATCACTAACAGCAGCCAGTATGCTGTCACCACTGATATTATCTTGGTGAACACCCTGGGGACTGTGGTTGAGAATGAAAGGTGACTGGCTTCCAGCTGAAAATGGAGGAATCTCCTGGACTGCTTCTCTATGTTCACATGATGGTAAGAATCCTGACGATCTATTCAGCACTTCCAATCGTCCTTCTTCAACAAAGGTAGTATGGATGGGCTGAACTCTAACCACCCAGAATTCAATCTATTTCACACACTGATACAGGTGACTGAGATCCAAAATATGTCTGAGGTCCCCCGCTTTCTTTGGTACTAAAAATTAAAACTTGAGTAGACTCCGAATTCTAACTGGTCTTGGGGGACTGGCTGGATGGTTCCCACTAACTGGGTGGAACATCAGGGACTTTCCTCTTTTTCTGAGGTGGAAGGGAAAAGAGAATAGAACAGCCTCTGGAAATTATCTTTACCACCCATGAATCTAAAGTTATGTTTTTCCAGGCTTGTGAGTGCAAACACAAATGCCCCCAACTGCCTCCAAAGTGCAGTAGCTGGGCAATTCAATAACGCTGATGGGGCTTCTCTGAGAAGGGACTGCAGAAGCACTGGTTATGTGGTCCACCTCTGCCTGTAGGGTGACATCTGTTTGAGTTGCCTCCATCTCTGCCACAAGGAGATCTATTACCAGAAGAATTGTGAAAAGAATGCTGATTTTTAGAACCACATCCTTTTTCCTCTATCCTTTTGATTCCTACAGTAGGACCTTTGTAGAGAGAAAAACAGGATTCGCACAGCAGAGAGAGTCCTGCCATCTTGTTGGCGCCTGTAAGTGTGTCTAACTTTGGGTCAAAAAAGTGTAGACCCACAACAGGGAGCATTTACAAAGGATGTTTTGAAGCTTTCTGCAAAGTCACAAAGGCACATCCAGACATGATGATGCATGGTGATGCTGGTGCCTGCTGCATTGGCTGTGCCACCAGCTGTATTACAGAGTGGACGCACGGCTACGTTAGAAGTTGACTGAAGGATGGAAAGTTGAGAGTCCACTGTCTTAACATGTGCAGGCAAGACACCGAAAAGGGGTTTGGAGATTACCTTGGTCAAATCCCTCTGGAACCTAGTGACGAGCCAAATAACTCAATGACTCGGATCGTCACTAGGTTCCAGAGGGATTTGACCAAGAAACCTGTCCAATGCTTTGGACTCCCTTGTCAGGGGGATGAACAGAAAAACTTTCTTCAGATAATTCCTTCAAGTCTGTTACCATCATAGCATCTATTGGAAGACATTTGCTCATAGAATTTTGGCAGCTCCAGAAAACAGAAAACCTATCTGCTTTCTTAGGGATAGGGTCCACTACATCAGGGTCTTTTCACACCTGCTGAGCCATGAGATTGATGAGGGAGCAACGAAAAGAATCACCCAGGGCGATTCTGAACCAGAATCAAAAGCTTCCAAGAACACAGATTCATTGAGTGAGGGATCTTGGCTGGACCTTCCCCTTTCGCTGCTTCATCAACTCAAGGATTTCACCAAAAAGTGTTGGCTTTGGAGGGGGGAGCAGGGCGACCCTTCACCTTCATCCAAATCAGTGGCTTCAATGAAATACTCTGGAGAGGAGTCTTTGTGCTTCCATTTGCACATCTGTTTCTTGTGAACTGTTTCTGTTGGGAAATCAGAAGGTTCATATCAGACTGGGAGCTGACACAGCATGGGATCTCAAAAACTCAAGGTTCTGATTACCTCTGTCTGACAAGAAGATGAGAATAACCAGCAAAATTATGCTAGAGTTTGGGTGGAACCCCCCACAGGGAGGGGCTTTCTCCTTAGGCATAACTAAGACTCTCTGAAAAGACTCTAAAGCCGAAGCTGCAATCAGCTCAGAGGACCTACCTCATCCATAGAAGGAGATCTCTTGGCATCAATGCATCTCAACTCCAAATATGGCCTTGGATCCAAGCTGTGAAATGCAGAAGCCCCAAGAGGTAGAGACGGCTCTGAAAAGATCTGTGTCGATCTATTCCTACAACCCCTAGCACTGATGCTTCAGCTCAGAGTCCCCCCTCGATCTGAATGCATCAATGTCAAGACAAATAAGAGATATTGGAATCAAAGTGACAGAAGACTGTCAATGCAGAAGAAGGCACCTTGGTGTGGCTGAACCAGAGAAACCATTTCCAAGGTAGAGTGGACCCGTGCTGAAGAAATAAGAGGAGGATATGTTGGACCAGTACTTGTCCCCAGCAGATGGTAGAGAGAGAGAACAGCTAACTGAATAGGCAGCTTGAGAAACTTCATCATCATCCTGTCGACACCATGTTCAATGAAAATCTGAGATGACCGAAAGGATGATGCCCCTGAGGGTGGTCTAAAGTATCTCCTTTCTTGGAGAACTGGTCTTGGGGTTACCAGTTTCAATGAGAACCTGGGCAGAGGAGAAGAGGATCGGAGCCAAGAGGCTGCCGGTTCTAACATCTGAACTGCCTTCGGATCAGGTACAACTGGCACAGTCGGATCCACAGAACGTTTCCTGGATACTACAGGTAAAGATTTGTCATTTTTATCTCATTTGCTTTTGCCTTTTTCATTAGCTTTGGTCTTAGACTTGTCTGACTTGGAAGTCAGAGAAGTACTACCAGTAGAAAAGAATTCTGCAGATGTTGTGGCCCTTGTTTTACTTGGGGGGGGGGGGGGGCCTTTGACAACTTGATTTCTCTCTTCTTGTCTGAAGAGCCCTACAGCATTGAAACAGGTCCAGGATTGGCAAGCCAAATCTAAATAAGAAGCCCCCAAATGGTAGATAGAGTAAATAGGGGTTTAGAGGGGGCAGCTTGTGCCCACATCGAGTACATTTTCTTAATCCTCGAAAGTTTTGCATAACAAAAAAGACTGCACAGACTTTGGACTCCTGACAACCGCAAAGCTGAACTAAATAGTGTAACAACAACAAGCAATGTAAACAACAATTAACAGCACTTCAAAAAGTTTATCACTAACTAACTATGAAAAGGCAGTTGACTCTATGCTAAATCACTAAATATAAATCTAACAGGTACTGATGTCCTATGCTAATTATTAAAAACTACTTTAACTATTCAAGTAAGAAAGAGCATAAAACTCTCAGTAGGGAAGGAGGAAAAGGCTGAAGAAAAAAATCACAAAGGATATAATATGAAGTCTCTGGCAAACGAGATGTGCATTATTATTATGCAGTATACGGAATTACAGGTAAGAGAGAAGTCAGAAACCTGGAACCAAAAGAAGCTCCACAACTGGTGCAGAGGTCTGATCTGACAACCAATGAATCAGATAAAAAGACACTGGTTGTGTTTTATTAATGTTGGTTCAAATGACCTCATTTTCAAGGACTCTATGACTGTTAGCACTTAACTTTTAGCCCTCTTAGATAGCATATCATGTACAGCTGTTGGGACATATTTTTTCTGAAATCGTGCATAGAAAGGAGTGTTAGATCAGAATGAATGAAAAAAAAATTGTGTGGCTCATTTTAAAAAGTGGAAATGTGTAGAATAACCAAGCCTAATTTTGGGCACATATATTTAGACAGGATGTAATCCAAGACTAGGGGAAGAGACTTTCTGCAGCAGATATACTGCAACATTTGACTAACATAAGCAAGGATTTTTTTAAGATGTCAGAAATTTAACAGTTCACAAGACAGTAACACTTGATTTAACTGTGTTGGCTGTTAATGCTAGGAGCATTATTAATATTTTTTATTAAAAAATGTAAAATGTGCTATATTTACATAAGGCTGATGTTGCTGTTTGTGAAATACGGTTAAACAATAATTGCAAATCAGTTTGGTCAGTGTAAAAATGTTTTTAGTGCAACAGACTATGAAAATTATCAGGTAGATGTTTTACAATAGGGACTGAAGACTGTGAGAGATTGCTGATTACTACAGGTTTGATAACACTAATACTGTAAATTATGTAACTGTGACAAAGAAAGCTCTGGAACAGATTACAATTGTTGGAATACATAGACCACCAAAGTCAAGTGTTGATGACCTTTACCTGAGTCACTGAACACTTTTAAAACTGATTTACCAATATATATGCAACTTTTAATTTTAAATAGCATATGATATGACTTTCTCAAAACTTTTTATGGTGGATTGGGTCTGTTGTGTAATATTAATATATGACCAAAAACGAAGTTAACTGTTGAGGACGGCTACGATGTATTGTATTTTGTTTAATATTAATATTATTCCAGCATTTTACGTTTGAGTATTATGTAGTGCTGTCTAATATAGTCTGTTATTTTTCTAGTTATGATGAAAATTAGAATTTACATGCTTCGGGCTTTAAAAAAAGAAGTAATGTTTCAGAAACTTTTTCTGAACTAAACCAGAGATCACACTACTGAAATATTGCAATTAATCTATTCAGTTAGCTTATATATTTAATTGCTTAAGATATTCTTTAGTTAGAATTGTTTTAATTAATGTAATCTATTCATATATATTTTGTCAAATAGACTATCTTAGATTAGTTTCTATACATCATATTTATTAATGTTCTATCCCAACTATATATGAGAGCTTTAGTGCTGTGTGATAGGGGCCTGGTATGACTGGATGTTGGAATTCTTTTTTTTGTATATATGTAAAATAGTGTTAGATGTAGTACTGTGGAAGGGGTTTACTTATTTCTTCTACGAATTTTAATATTTACAGAACTATTAGTAATTGGGTTTCTCTCACTTAAGGGGTATTGGTGGTTAGGCACTGGGGTTTGGTTGAGGGAATACTCTTTATTTCATACTTGGGTAAATTTGATTGTCTTATGTAAAAAAACAAAATGGGTTCACCATACATGTAAGTTATGCACATTTCCTTTCTATATTCAATGAATGTCATTTTTGTATTTCTAATGTTTGTTATTTATATAATAGTCCCAGAGGTCTCATGAAAATATTAAAAATCTTATTTCTTTTTGATTTATAATAATACAATGTTAAATTTAATGAAATGTCATGGTATATAGATTCATGGAATGTTAGAGGCATACGCAATTCAGCGAAAATGAAACTTCTGATGCATCTTTTGTTTAAAGCACAAGCAAATGTCTGTTTTTTGCAGGAAACACATTTACTCATGGAAGATTGGTCGAAACATTTGAAAAAAAGTTGGATAAGAAATATTATTACTGCTGGGAATAGTAGCAACTCCAGGGGTGTAGCCATATTAATCAAAAAAGACTTTCAAGGGGCTATAAATGAGGTTAAGTCAGACCTAAATGGTAGATGGTGCTATTTTACTTCTACTCTTCCATATTCTAACAGACCAGTTTTATTCTTAAATATTTATGGACCATGTTCAAAACAACAAATTTTTATAATGGAATTACACAATATTCTTAACACATTTCAAAATTATCACCTTATTGTGGGAGGGGATTGGAATGTAATTTTAGATCCGTTAATAGATCGCACAAGTAAGTCTTTGGTGTATAATACTCAAGCCTCACTGGCTCTTGGTGAATTAATAGCTGATTTTAACCTTATAGACACAATAGCTTTTAGTAAGATTTCGTCTAAGGAGAAAATATATACATATTATTCAAAATGTTACAAATCCTGGTCACGGTTAGATTTATTCCTGATATCTGAATCCTTCACAAATTTTGATATCAAATTTTCTATAGATCCTAGATTTTTCTCTGACCATGCTAAAATTTCTTTATCTATTACATTTACTTCAGAGAGGATTTTAAAATCTACATGCAACAACTGGTCACTGAACAATAACTTATTAAATAATAGTGATATAATTAAAGATACAAAGGAGATGTTGATGGATTTTAACTTCAATCTTCATCTTATAGACTTACCATTAGATATTCAATGGGCGGCTTTTAAAGCCAAGCTGAGAGGCTATTTAATTAGTAAAGCTTCTTTTTTAAAAAAATACAATTAAGTCAAAAGAACTTACTTTAAAATCAAAACGTTTGATGCTGGAGAGACAACAGAGATTAAAACCGGATTCAGATTTAGAAAAACTATTAATGGACACTCAAAAAGAACTTTTGGATCTACATCAGCAAAACTACTGTTTACACGAACAGAGACTTATTGCTATATATTCAGAGTGGGCCCAAATTCCTTCTAAAACTCTAGCAAGAATCATTAAAACTAAACAAGATTCCTTGAGAATTCCTATGTTACAATATCAAAACAATATTTATAATTCTGATGCAGAAATAATGCAGTTGTTTTACTCCCTTTACTCTGAAATCTATTGTAGTAATGAATCTGGACCATCTAAATTGCATATGGCTAAATTTTTAGAGTCTATTACATTTCCTTCCCTAAATGATGATCAAATAGAGATGTTATCATCTCCCTTGAAAATTCAGGAGATTCATCAGGTTATTTCTAATCTCAAAGCTGATAAGTCTCCTGGCCCAGATGGATATACTACAAATTTCTTTAAAGCTTTCAAATTAATAATTTCTCCTATCCTTTTAAAAATGTTTAATTTCATAATTGTCAATGGTATTACTGATTTGCATTGGAACACTTCGAAAACAATTTTGATTTCAAAAAATAAGCAATATAAAGCTGACCCACATAACTACAGACCTATATCTTTAATAAATGTAGATATAAAGATCTTTGCAGGAGTACTTGCCAACAGACTTAAAAAAGTGATGCCATTTATAATTTCATCAGATCAAGCTGGCTTTATGAATCATAGACATGCTTGGGATAACACTAACTCTGGATGCACTTCTTCAATTGACAAAGAAAGAACGTAATCCAGTGTATGCTTTATCATTAGATGCTTCTAAAGCATTTGATAGGGTTAACTGGGATTTCTTATTTCTTACATTATCCCACTTTAATATTCCCAAATTTTATATTGATATGATTATGAAATTATAAGAGAATTCATTTACTTTCATATATGTAAACAAAAAGATGTCCAAGCCAATTAAAATTACAAATGGAACAAGACAAGGGTGTCCTCTTTCTCCCTTTTTATTTAATATTTTTATTGAACCATTATTGTTGTATCTAGCTCAAAATACGTATCACTCTATACCAAGAATTTTAAAGAATAATATATTGCTTTCAGATTTTGCAGATGATGTTAATTTATATTTTCAATGTCCTAATACAGATCTTTCTAAAATCATAAATGCAATTGAGGGCTTCTCTAATTCTTCTAATTATCAGGTTAATCATGAAAAATCAAGTATTTTTCCCATCAATCCGACATATCATAAATCTACCTTCTTTCCATATTCATCTTTTGGAATTTCCTTTAATCTTAAATATTTGGGTATACATTTTGATCACAACCATGATTCTATGTTACAGAATAATTTTCTAAAAGCTTGGTCTAATATTATTCAAGATTTGCATAGATGGAAGCTCTTAAACTTATCCTTGCTTTCTAAAGCTGCTGTGATTAAAATGAATGTGCTGCCTAGACTTTTGTATCATTCCTATGCTTCAGATCTCAATATTCCAAATAATATGTTTTCTAAGATAGATAAGGAATTAGCTAAATTTATGTGGTTTCCAAAATCAGTTAGAATCTCTTATACAAAACTCTCTTATCCTAAATTTAGAGGAGGCCTAAACTTACCTAACTTACACCTTTACTACAAGATTATATGTGCTAATAGACTTTTAATGATTTCTAATTTAACTTTAGAAACATACAAAGTTTCTCCAATTTGGTTGAGAATATGGCATCAACATGTTCTTACTAAAGGAATTAATCCAAAGTCTCTTCCATTCTTCCATTTCTCTCTGTAATAACTTGTAATAAATATAAGATTTCATCAACTTTAAAATATAAGATAATGATTTTTCAAAGTTTAATAAAATCCATTAATCTACAGGATGCTTTACTCTATCTTCAACCTTTACATCTTAATCCAAATTTAAAAATTGATAATCTATTAATAGATCTTTCTAATTTTCCATTGATTAAAGATATTCTGGTATGGGATATTATTAAATATAGAGATATGTCATTGGTAGATATAAGGAAATTGTACAAAGCAAACTGTACATATACAGCTATGTTGCGTCAATTGAGAGAAATAACATATATGAAATTTTCAAACACTGCTGATAAGTCCCAGGACATTAAAATACTAATGGAGATCTTGAATATGATCTCTAGTTCGGATAAAATGTTATCTAAATCGTACGTTCTGATAAATTGTAGGTTACATGATTCGGTTTGTCTCTTCTCAAAGTATTGGGACAAGTAAATAAACTCATTAACTATCGAAGATAAAATGTCTGCCATAAAAAGGACTTTACAGTTATCTCCTTTTAAGAAACTTTTATATACTCAATTGATGATCTTTAACAACTCCTATTATACGCCCTCCAGACTGAATGAATTTAACCCTAAAAATTCTTCTTTATGTAATTGTTGCTCTCTTCTAAGGCTGATATTATACATATATTCTGGTTTTGTAACCAGACCCACAAATTATGGTGTTCTTTAAAAGTACGTTTGGAAAAGATGGGATATCAGAAATCAACCCTTTCCTGGGAAGTGGCGTTACTCCATATATCTAATTTAAGAATACCTAAAATAAAATTTCATGTTCTCATTTTTATTTGCTCACTTATTAAACTTTATATTACATTAAACTGGTTAGATCGCTCCAAGCTCTCATGGAATGGTTTTAGAGCAATGGCATTGAATTACATTACAGTACATAAACTTATAATTAGAGGAACTAAGAAAAAAGTTTATTTTAAGAAACTCTGGGAAGACCTTATGGATTTATTATCTGATAAATAATTTCATTTATAAATGCAACTTGCAAGAGGACTTTGGTGAACCTTTACCCATTGTGTTGTATGTTTTATTTTTTAAACTATCATTTATACAACACCTTTTTGATTTTGTTCATATTTTATAGTAGTTGTAGTAGTTTGTGTAATTTTTTGTTCATGTTTTAGATATTTGCAGTTTTAATCTAGGTTTTTTTTTTTCATTTCTTCATGTATAAAAGTTGTTATAATATGTAAGTCTGTGCATTATTTTTCAATGACTCTTTGTACTTCTTTATAAATGTTCTTTCAAAATTAATAAAAAGTTTGAGAAAAAAAAAAGTGTTGATGACCTAGAGGAATGCATACATTTCTTGTGTGAAACACAGAAAGGAATAATAGTAACATGAGACTTGCATTTATTACAAATAGACTGGACTAATACTGATTTTACAACATTAGGAAGGCAATTACTCACATAATTTGTTCAGGCAATTGTTGCAGACTGTAAACAAACCTATCAGGGAACAGAACATAATGGACATAGCTTGTTTTCTTAAAGAAATTTTTGTTACTTCATGTCAAAGTTTACCATCTTTGACATGCAATAATTACGGAGTTATTAATGTTAAATTACTGCTCAATAGTTCTAACAAAATGAAATCTAAATCAATGCAAAGAAGATTGAAAGACTAAAGGGAACAAGAGTCACTTTGTAAAACTAATTGGTGTGATATATTCAGTGAAGCAACTGCAGCAGGAATGTAGCAAGTTTTAAAAGGGAAATCATTTAAATGTCAGGTGTGTGTGTGTGTATATATATATATATATATATATATATATATATAATATGTACACACAAGGAATCAGTATATTAGAGGGTCAGCTCAGGATGGACGATTTGGAGACAAAGTCCGAGAGGCGAGATTGCATTGCTTTGGACATGTGCTGAGGAGGGATGGTTGGTATACTGGGAAAAGGATGCTAAGGATGGAGCTGCCAGGTAAGAGGAATAGAGGAAGGCCTCAGATAAGGTTTATGGATGTGGTGAGAGAGGACAAGTAGGTGATTGGTGTGACACAGCAAGATGCAGAGGACAGGAAGAAATGGAAACAGGGAACAGCCGAAAGAGAAAAAGAAAATATATAATACACACACATATATATACAGTGAACTCAAAGTTAACCAAAACTCAAGCAACAAAAAAAAAAAAAAAAAAAAAAAAAAAAAAAAATCGAGAAAATACAGTACATTACAAACAATTCAATCTTTATGTGATGCACTTTCTGTCGTCCCCCCAGACAAGCTTTTAATTACTGTATTTCAATATTAAAATCAAATCAATACAGTGTTTATGGTATAGTATAGATTACAGTATTAGTCAGGCCTAGTTTTAATAGTAACTCTCATGCAACCAGAAACTACACTTGGCCGGCATCTACAAATCCCCATGGGTGCCAGTTAACTTGAGAGTGTGAGAGTGTGTGTGTGTGTGTGTGTGTGTGTGTGTGTGTGTGTGTGTGTGTGTGTGTGTGTGTGTGTGTGTGCGCGCGCGCATCTACTTTTTCTGATTGAAATATCATTATTTCGAACAACAAAAGTACGACCTTGCTTTCGCGAAAGTGCACTTCGAACCGGCAATAATAGTAATAAAACAGCATTACAGTGGAGATAAGGGAACATACCTGTTTCCCCAGTGTAATGGGATCTTGGAATTAGTATATATAATGTAGCAGGGGTGTAAGGGGGCTTGCCCCCCTGCAAAACCGACTTTTTAGTGCTCTTTTTCATTTTTATTGCCGGTACGCTGAACCGGAATTCGGGAATATTTTTCTTGTTCGAAATAATGATATTTCCACCAAGAAAAGTAGACCCATATATATATATATATATATATATATATATATATATATATATATATATATATATATATTTTTTTTTTAACCATTAGGATCTAGCCATGTAATGTCACGAGTATATATTATATATTTCCTTAAAAACAACAAGATACTTAAGAGGAAAGATATATATATATGTAAACAAGAAATGGAAACTGTGGAACCATAACTTTGAAAACTGGACAAATTCAACTGTGTGAAACAAGATCAGGAAACTTATATAAAGATATTGAGCATAACAAAGTCATTTTATAACTAAATAAAAAGTGGTATGAGTAAAAACACACAAATTGATAAACTGTAGATTCTAAAAAGTTCTTGTACACAACATATATATACATTTTTCCAATCTTATGCAAATGTTTGTCTCCACAAAGGTGAAGATAAATTGCAAGAGTAACATCTAAGTAACTTCAGATACTGAAAAAAATCATACTGTATTTAACATAAATAATGCAAACTGGACCCCCAAAAAAACACAGGGGAGAGATGGGATTAGTAATAATGACTTAGAAACACTTCAGAATGAATGTGAAGCACCAGTTACCTGGTAAAGACCTCTTATTCACTAGGTCAGAGTATGTGGAGATTCATCAGGATTGGGGAACATGCACTTACTAAAGCCATCTTTAAGGGAAAGGGGACTAGTACAAACATGTAAGTTTACTTTCTTGTTGTGGAAAAAATAATGGAGAAGGTTATTTTGGATATATTATTGTCAGAACTGGAAAAGCTAAAATTGAAGCAATTCATCATCATGCACATGTTGAAAAAAGATCTGTAACTACCTGCAACATGTTCTACAATAATTATAACAGCTAGAAATTAAAAAGTTAGCCGCAACGTAATTTATATAGACCTATCTTCAGCCTTTGAGAGAGTCATATAAAAACACTGATCAATGAAGTATAACTAGATATTAATGCAATCATGCATGGTTTACAAATAGCAAATGGCAAGTATCATACAGCAATTGCACAAGTGAAATTCTAGGTTGCAGTGAGGGTGTCCCATAGGGCTCTATCCTAGGCCCACACTTGTTTAGGTTGTAGTTTTCACATCAGTCTTTTTATCTGACATGTTCCACAGTCTATATGCAGATGGCACGAAAATGAACAAACCGACTGCATCTTTTACAGACAAGGCACGTCTGCAAAAGAACTTGACTAATTCATCATTTGGGCACAAGAGAATAATATGCTGAAACATACATACATCAAAAACTAAGCCCATGCAATTTGGGATACAGACTGAAGGGTGAATATTTAATGAAGTACACAGTGAGTTAAAACTGTAGATTCATTTAAGGTCCTGAATACATGGGTAGATACATAACTTTTTTTTCTTGATCAGATCAACTGATTAATTAATGACAGTTATAAAACTGCAGACTATATAAAAAGATTTATAAAATCTTGGAAACCAGAAATGATGAAATCAGTTTTTGTAAGACTCAAACTAGAGTACAGAATAATAATAATAATAATAATAATAGTAATAATAATACAGAAGCCCTATAGGAAAACTAGAAAGGGTATATTTGAAAGGGAACAGTGAAAATAAACCAAGGGCATCCACACGTGAAAATCTAAATTGTTATGAAATATTTAAATATTTGGTTGTGTACAGTGTTACATACAGATATTTAAGAGGAGATCATATTCAGGTACACAAGGCACTAGGAGACAACTACCTCTACGAATTTATGTACTCACCATAACTAGGCATGTGTTGTTCATTTTCATTCTTCCTCAACAAATGGGTTATAGATCCGACTCGGCTGCATACTATAAACTTTGGATCCAACTCTTGAGCTCCTCCCTCTACCCATAATGCCCCCAGTCCACCCCCAATACCTCAGATTGAGTTTGCTGCCAATAGTATTCATCAAGTAATGAAAAGAGGAAAAACATATATTAGAGAAGGGCTCAAACCTGGAACTACGGGTTCCAAAGGTCCATCAGGTCACTCCAGAAGATGACAGGAAGGGGGGAGGAGTTCAGGAAGAATGAAAATGGACAACACAGATGCCTATTTATGGTGAGTACATAACTTTTAAATCTGATGTCCTTTTCAATTTTCAACAAATGGGACAGCTCCCAGTTACGTGAATCTTGGGTGGCCCTCATAGAAGGATATTCTGGAGATCCTCTGAACCAAAGGCAGCTCTACTTCTGGAAATTAGGACCAGTTTGTAATGAGTAACAAAGGTATGAGCATTGGACCATGTGGCTGCTGCTCAAATATCAATAGAGTTCTTGACCAAAAAGCAGATGAAGTGGCCATGGCTCTAGTAGAATGGGATTTAGGCATTCGTGGAAGAAAAAGGCCTTGGGAATAAATCCAGGTAATGTCGTTGATTATCCAATTGGCTAATGTGACTTTAGAGAATGGACAACCCAGGTGATTTGGTGAAAAGGAGAACAGTCTGTCTGTTTTTCTGAACTCCTTTGTCCTGTGCAAATAGAAATGTGACTGTCCATGCATACCTAGAAGATAAAGCATGTATTCTCCATTGTTTGAGAAATTTGGAAGGAAGACCGGTAAATGAATGGTTTGGTTAATATTACACTCAGAAGCCACTCTGGGCAAGAAAGAAGGGTTGATTCATAAGGTAACCCTGCCTTTATTAAAAACAATGCAAGAGGTCTTAGATTAAAGAGCCTGGAGTTCAGAAATCCTTTTAGTTGAAGTAATAGCCATTAAAAAGGCTGTTTTCTAAGACAAAACTTTAAGTCAGCTTTTGCTGAAGGTTCAAAGGGTTTTTGAGTCAAACCTTGCAGTACCCACTGTTAGATTCCAGGGCGGTGATGGGTCTTTTACTGAATGTCTAAGGAAGGAAGGCACCTTTTACGAATGCCGTACATAACTTGGAAGCATACTTTTTGTCCTCTAAATAAAAATTTGATATGGCTGCCAACTGTACTTTGATTGTGGAAAAACTAGCACCTTCTTTAAAGAGAGAAGCTAAAAAATCTAGTACAGCAAGGACAGGGCAGTAAAAGGGTCAATGTTATTTCTCAGAGCCCAAAAAGAAAATATTTTCCATTTACTCTTGTAAATCCTTTTGATGGAGTCTTTCTGAGATAACAATATGGCCCATACTGGGGAAAGAAAGCCTGGGCTGTCTAGTTATTAATGGAACTGGAGAAATCATGCGGTAAAGCCTGCGGGCTGGGATTGTGGGATGATTCATCCCCAAGGGATGTGAAAAAAGATCTGGACTTGGGTCCAGTATCCAGGGAGGATAACAAATAAGAGACCAATGGAAGGGGAACTACACCTGGTGGGGCCAAAATGGGGCAATGAGGATGACTGAGCTTTTCAGCTGATGGGCTTTCTGTAAGAATTTTGGAATCTGAGGTACTGAGGGGATAGGCGTATGGGAGACCGTAGGGCCAAACGTGGACTAGAGCATTTCTCTGTGACTTCCCCTGAGGGGGGATCAGGGCAAAATACCTGCTTATTTGTAATTGTGGGGAGATGCAAGGAGAATGCAGCATGGTTGTGGGGAGATAAAAGGAGAATGCAGCATGGCTGGCTCCAAAAGCAGAAAATTTTCTTGGCCACTGACTGACACCATTTATGGGATCATCAGAATGGACCTGTTGAGGTTGTCCACTAGTATGCTGGATTTCCCTGGAATGTACAAGAAAGCAGTTGGAGATCATCACCTACTGCCACACCCTCATGGTTTCTTGGCAAAGGGGGTAGGATTGAGTTTCCTTTTGCTTGGTGATGTACCAGACCAGAGACGTACATTTGGTATGAATCTCAATGGTCCCTAGAGGAAGAGCATCTTGAAATGCCTGCAGTGCTAAAAGGACTGCTCTCATTTCCAGAGCACTGATATGGAAACTGGTCTCTTGGGGGTACCACATATGCCTTGGACCATCCTTCCCAAGAAATAAGCCCATTCCCACCCCAGGTGGGAGGCATCTGAAGTCACTGTGACCAACAGGAGAGGAAGAACGAAAGGCCAGTCTAAATAAATGTCTGACTGGACCCACCAGTGAACATGGAGTTTACATACTTTAGTAAGTTTGACTGGAAACAATAAGGGCTGTTGAAGAAATGACCATTGAACAGCTAGAGTCCACTGAAGGACACACAAAAAAGAGCAAGCTAAGGGGACAAAAACTACGGCCACTTCCATGGAACCTAAAGCTTTAAGAATTAGTCTTGCAGAAGGAGTATGAGATGGAATTTGATGAACCTAAGATCTGAGTGTACATACATGGTGAGAAGGTAAGGAAGCAATATGGGTTTGTTGTGTTCAGATGGGCACCAATAAGCTCCAGGCTCTGTACTGGTACCAGTTTTGATTTGGCAAAGTTGATTGTTGCACCTAGTGGCTGACAAATCTGGAGCAAAGTGTCCCTGGACTGCTCTAAGAGATGCATGGTTGGTGCGGTCAGAAGCCAGTCATCTAGACATAGAAACACTTGGAATCCTTGTAGCCTCAGAGGTGCTGATATCACTGCCATACACTTGGTAAACGCCTGGGGGTTGTGGTGAGTCCAAAGGGCAAGGCTCTGAACTGGTAGTGACCGGCTCCCAGCCGAAAGGTCTCCAAGAGCACCTGTCTATTTTGATGTGATAGTGCACATCCTGAAGATCTACACAGCACACCCAATCATCCTTGTGTAGATAATGTAGAATGGACTGAACTGTGACCAATCATTACTTTGATTTTTTCACAAATTGGTTTAATTTCCTTAGATCCAAACTTGGTCTCAGATCTTCCTGTCTTTCTTAGCATTAAAAATAATCTTGATTAAGTTCTGAACCCCATTTGGTCTGGTGGGACCTCCAGGATAACTCTTTTGTCTAGTAGCTCCCCTCTGACTAGGTGGAACATCAGGGAGCTTCCCTTCTGGAGGCGGGAATCTGGGAAAAGAGTATGAAATAACCAATCTCTTGATATTATTTTTAGCACCTAAGTATCTTATGTTATTGCAGCCCAGACTTCTGTGTGCAAGAACAAATGTCCCCAGACTGCCTCCAGAGATGGGTAGTTGGGCAGCACTTCAAGAGCACTGATAGGGTCTATCTAGAAAGGAATCTCGGGAACCCTGACTTTGCAGGCCTCCTCTGCCATGGTGATGGCATCTTTCATTCAAACCTCCTCTTCTCTCTCTAAAGGAGTTGTCTCTACACAAGTCATTGAAAGGTCCCTGGGATTTTTGGAACAACATTTTCTTGCCACCTCTCTGATTCCTTGAAAAAGATCGTTGAGGGGTGGAACATTTAATTCCTATGACAGACAGGGTTCACTGCAGGTATGCATTTCTTTTACAGACAGGCCAAACAAGGATGTAGCATCAAAAGGAACATTGATGAAAGAAAACTTGAAAGGCTCCGGAAAGTCGCATAGCCACATCCAAGCATGTCTCCTTATGACAATCCCTGAACTGACTTGCCCATGAGGCACCTTCTGCTGCATGGGAGATTAAACTCATGGACGCACTGGAAATAGACAAGAGAGTAGCCAGCTGAGGATGATGATATTTTGAAATCCTCTGCAGAAGTAAACTCCGAGAGAGAGAGAGACCGCAAAACTCTACTACTGCCGATCATGAGCGGACAAGTGATCCACTGTGGTGACCCCTAACAGAGAAAAGCCAGAAGAAGATGAGAGAGAGAGTTTGATAATTCTTTGCTCAGATCTCTCTGAAGTCTTATAAAGAGTGCCAGGTAATTCAGGGACCTAAGACTGAAGGATGCTGAAAGCAAATGCATGCTTTCCAAATCTGTCCAGCACCTTAGACTCTCTGTTAGGAGGGTGGACAGAGGAGCTATGCACTGCTAGCTCCTTTATGGTGGCTGCCGCCACAACCATTGCATCAACAGGTACTCCTTTGCTCTAGTGGGGTTTATCCTTTGTCAGGGTTAAAAACTTGTCTGGGTGGCACGAGATGGGTGCAACAGAATCTGGCTCCTTCCATGGCCGGTGACAGACTAGGTTGATAAGCACATCAGCCAGAGATTCACCCTAGACATAGATGGGCCAGTACTAAAAGCTTTCAGTAATACTGAGTCCTCAGAAGAAGGACAATCAGTGGACCAACCACCTTTCTGCTTAAGGCTCTCTAAAATGTCTCTGCAGATCAGAGTGTAAAGTGTGTGTGCTTGCATTTTTAAGAAGCATATGAGGCTGTACTTGCACGTATATAACCCACACACTTGCACAACCCTTAGTGCCATTTTGAAGGAACAGCTAGAGAGTGAGCATGCATGATCACAGTCATTAATTGTATACTAGTTACTTAAGTTACAGTCTACAGTCAAAAATAGTAATGTGTTTGTATATAGCAAAGCTGCTTGAACAGAACACACGAATATTCACTTATTCGTGTCCTAACACGAAAGCGACATGGTAACAGAACCGGGATGGAAGAGAGAAGAATATTCCAAGCCATGAGATGTAAAGATGACAGCTAAGGTAAAACTGAGAGAAAAGAGCACAAACATAACCAGAAAGAATTAAAGAGAATGAGAAATAAAACAAATTATTTACTCGATGCGAAAGACAATAAAGGGGCATTACAAGTTTAAGCGGAAGGCACGAAAAGTTTGTTAACTAAAGAAAACTTTTAAGATGAAAGTATTTGATGAAGCGATTAACTATAAAGCAAAACAAGTATGTTTAACGCAAAAAAACAAGTATGTTTAAAGCAAAACAAGTGTGTTTGAGGCAAAGTTGGGCATGTTTAGAGTAAACAAGCACAACAAAAGTATTTTGAGCATGAAAAGGGCTTAAATGAGCAAAACAATTACAATAAGAAAAGAAAAAGCCACATAAGCAAAAATAAAGCAAGGCGACTGCATGTGTATGGGGCAAGGTGCTCTGTTTGGGCATAACTACGACTTCGTATTGTATCAAGGGAGTAACTAAAGTTATTTGAAGTATCTCAGTGTGTGTTTATGAATGCGCATGTATTTCGAAAAGTTCATTGTGTGCAAAGTGCAACTATTTCATGCAGTCCAGTCAAAGTATAGCTATTTCGAAAAGTTCTTGCACTGGGTGTCTATTCGCAAAGTGCTGCCATTACAGAGTGCTTCTTGTACTGTAAAGGTCCTAGCAAGGTACCGCCATTTTGGGAACATTTCACTGTGTTGTATGCATTTATTCGCAAAGCGCAATTACTTTGAAAGTTATTCAGTTTTGGGCAACCAATGTTTGATTTATTCACATTGTATAGTTGCTTGATATGTTTCTTACACTGATAAGAGGTGTTTTCTTGCAAAATACGACATTATAAGAATATCACAGTATTACAGCGCACGTGAGTTATTTAGTCGCATCATAAAGTTCTCAAATGCTTCTTAAAGTAGCGACTTTAACAAGTAATGGTGCATGACAGTAGCATTTCTGCCTTTATCAATAAAATTCCAGAAATATAGCAAGTGATGATAAATTACTTTAGCATTTCTGCCTTTACCAATAATTTTCTGAAACCATTGAAAAGCCAGAGATGTTTATTTCACAAAAGTCCAGTTATTCAAAAGCACAAGTTCCTTCATTTGCATAATTCTGATAAGTCCAACAAAAATATAAGTTCAGAGCACGAAGGCACTGGACAAGTTCTGTTTATGCCAGAAACTTCTGTATATGTGTATGTGTATATATTCATGCTTATTCGCAAAACCTTCGCTGGTATTTGTTAATTTGGCAGGTGGATTTTGAAAACCCCTACCACTTGAGTTTGATCAGAATATTGCAGAGAACTGGACAATATTTGAGTAAGAGTACGATATTTGCACACAAGCAGCTTATGCAGATAGAGATGCACGCACCAGGGCATGCATTTTGCTAAACCTAGCAGGGTCAGAGGCCATAAGAGTGTTCATTGTGTATGCAACAGCAGTGCATGAAGGAGAAGGTGCAGACCACCATACTGTTGTACAAGCTGAATCAAGGGAAGACCCAGAGTGTTTGAAGCGCAAGTTTATAGTAATGTGCAACCCCCAGACATATGTTACATTAGAGAGGCATTTATTTTACACGAGAGATCAGGAAACATTTGCAGCTTATATAACGGACTTGAGAAACACAGCTAAGATGCATCGGTTTGGTGATCTAAAAGATGAGCTGATGCTTGTATGTGGTATTAATAGTGGTGCTGTGAGATGGATTCTACTTCGTGACAGTGATTTAATGCTGAATAAAGCCACAGAGATTAGTCAAATCCATGAGGTGACAGAAAAACATACAAGCACAGTATGCAACATGTGACAAACAAGAATGGGCCTAAACACGTGGGAACTACAGGATTTCCAAAGAAGCCACAAGGTTTTCTAGAAAGTTCCGGGAAAAGTGCCAGCTCAGAGCACACAAACGTGAATCAGCAAAATCCAAATCTAGCTTTATTGTCAACTGTCGCAACTGTGGTACGAATCATGAGTCTAAAAGAGAGAAGGGCTTGGCATTTGGTCAGCAATGTCACAACTGTAAAAAATGGAACCATTTCCAAAAGTTTTGTAAGTCAAGAAGCCTCACACAGTTGTAAAGAAAGGTCAGACAAAAAAGCAAGTTGATCAAGTAGAGTAGAAACAGTCAGCTTTCTATGCAGATGGTATATCAGTGCTTGGTGAAAGAGTTGATGCAGTAAACTTATTAATAAGAAGTGAAGTGTTTTGTATGGTCTGGATTAATGGAAAATCCAGAGTTCAGAGTAGACACTGAGTCAAAGTGTAATGTTATATCAGTAGACACATTTGCAAAAGTGAGAACTAATGAATAACTCAATGTAACCAGTACTGCGAGACTTGTTGCTTATGGAGGTGAAGAAATTCAAACAGAAGGTTCAGTGACACTTTCACGTTATTTGGCTGAGAACTGTTACAACTGGTTATTCTACGTAGTCCGAAGACCAGTGTAATCTTTACTGGGTCTCAAAGACAGTTTGAGAATGAATCTGCTTTCTTTTGCTAAAAATGTTCATCATGTGAGTGCAGTTCAGAGTTTCTATTTCTCCGAAGCCATTTTCTCAGAGTATGCTTCCAGTTGTATATTTCATGAAGTCAGACCCAGAGATCACTCCAGTAGTGAGACCAGCAAGAAGAGTTCAGATAGTGATGCAAGATGAAGCTAAAGCTCAGCTGGATAAAATGGTGCAGCAAGGTGCGATTTGTTCAGTCACAGAACCAACTGAATGGGTGTCATCCATGGTAGCCGCTCACAAGAAAGGCCCAGATGAAATCAGAATATGCATTGACCAAAGAGATTTGAACAAATCATTAAAAAGACAGTATCATCCAATGCGCACAGTTGAAGCTGCAGCTTTAATACCGGATGCCACTGTATTTTCTGTTTTGGATGCAGAGAGTTCATTTTGGCAAGTGACACTGGATTGCAAATCCTCATTTCTAACTACTTTTGGTACTGCGTTTGGCAAATACAAATTCCTAAGGATGTCATTTGGAATAAATTCTATAAGTGAAGTTTTTCAGAATGTAATTATATAAATATTTTCGGGTTATCCTTGTGCCATAATAGTAGATGAGCTGTTGGTTGGAGGCAATGGTGAAGCAGAGCATGACAAAAACCTCAAGAAAGTTCTAGATAGGGCACGGGAAGTGAACTTAAAGCTCAATCCTCTGAAGTGCAAATTCAGACTTCCAGAAGTTACGTACATACGTCATTTGTTTACAAGTATAGGGCTTGACACCAGACCTGGACAAGCAAGCAGCTATTCTAGAGAGGTCAGCGCCAGATAATATACAAAGTTTACAGTGTTTTCTAGGCATGGTCAACTATTCTGGAAAGTTTATACAAGACTTCAGTGAGTTAACAGCATCTTTAAGAGAATTGACATGCAAAAATGTTGCATGGTCATGGTTGGAACATTATCAGAAGGCATTTGAAAACCTTAAGCAGAAAATTGCCACCCCACCTATGTTAAGATACTATGATCTCAACAAACCAGTTATTCTTTCCTGTGAGGCTTCAAAATTTGGCCTAGCTAAAGTTATCCTTCAAGAGGACAGACCAGTAAGCCTATACATCTAGAACACTAACCCAAACTTAGATGCAATATGCTCAAATTGAGAAACAGCTTTTGGCTATAGTATTTGCATGCTCCAGGTTTCATGATTATATTTATGGTCGAGCTATTTAAATTGAAACTGATCAACAATAGCCAAAGTTATCCTTCAAGAGGACAGACCAGTAGCCTATACATCTAGAACACTAACCCAAACTAAGATGCAATATGCTCAAATTGAAAAAGAGCTTTTGGCTATAGTATTTTCATGCTCCAAGTTTCATGATTATATTTATGGTCGAGCTATTCAAATTGAAACTGATCAACAACCTCTAGTTTCTAAAGAAGACTATGCATTCTGTGCCAACAAGATTACAAAGAATGATGCTCAAATTGCAAAAGAACAATTTCAAATTGGTCTACACTAAAGGTAAACTGCTTTATCTGCCTGATTCATTATCCAGATCTCCTAGAAATACAACAGAACAGCTTGATGCAGAGACTTTTAACTTTGATATGTCAGTGCGTAATTTTCTACCACTAGACTTGAGTTAAGAGATCACACTCAGACTGATCCAATTTCACAGAAGATCAATCATTATATTAATGTCGGAGAGCCGTCAAAGCAATATAGTGCATCACCTGAGGTGCAAGGGTATTTTCCTTACAGAGATGAACTGCTGATGGAAGATAGCATTATTTTCAAAGGTCCTAAAATTGTTGTTCTTGCTTCGTTACAACAAGAACATACACAGATTTTGCATCATGATCACCCAGGATCCACATCCAGTAAGAGAAAAACAAGAGAATTGGTATTTTGGCCCTCATTATCAAAATACATTGATATAGTTGTTTCTTCTTGTTCAGTATGCAATAGTACTAGACTGCATTCGCAAAGAGAACCACTTCAGCTAAATCCAGTTCCTGAACTACCTTGGTCTACTGTAGCAACGGATATTGAGTGGAGCAGTCAACACTACTTATTTTTGGTAGACTCTTATTCAAATTGGTTTGAGATTAATCTACTATCAAACTTAACCTCAACTACTGTTATTACTAAGTTGAAACATTATTTCTCAGTTCATGGTAGTTCACACAAACTTTTTTCTGACAATGGTATTCAAAATTCATTAGCCAGTTGTTTCAGACATTTGCAAAGGAAATAAACTTTGTACATATCACTAGTAATCCTGAATATCCTTAGTCCAATGGTCTAGCTGAACAAGCAGTACAGAGTGCAAAGCAATTACCTGAAAGATCAAAGCGTGACAATAACAATGTATTCTTCAATTTACTTAATCTCAGAAACATACCCCGTGATGATATATTTGGCTCACCTGTTCAAAGACTACTTTCCAGGCAAACTAGAACTATGCTACCTATTTTTTTAAGTTTATTGCAGCCTACATCTAAGAACACTGAAACCATCAAGGCTCAATTGTTTAAGAAGCGTAAAAAACAGAAATCTAGTTTTGACAGATCGAGCATATAACTTTGTCCACTGAGGGAAGGAGAGATGGTACGAATCTAGACAACAAAAGGTTTTGATCGAATAGGACAGATTACAGGCATCTGTGCAGAGCAGAAATCTTACTTGGTAAACTCCGAAGGAGTGGAGTACAGGAGAAATTGCCAACATCTTCCTGTACCAGAACCGTCATCATCATTGCAATCACAATACTGTATCTGTGATACAAACTCTAAACCCTAGAGCGAGTCAGACACTGCTTCCAAACCAGAATGTGTTCAAAAGTTTGATTCTGTTCCAGAAAATGATTTGAACATTCCACAGGTCAACCATTTTGCAGAAACTGTCCCAGTTGCTAAATCTAATTCCCAGTTTTATGTCACACAATATTGATGAGTGTCTAAACCAAATGTGAAATACACAGTAACATGGACTTGATTGTACATACCTTTATGTTTAATATTGTATAATGCACGTCTACAGATTACCTATGATTTCAGCATCCCAAACAGTTTCATAACAATTGTATGATCTACTTCTCAAAGAGGGAGGATGCAGAGCAGAGTGTAAAGTCTGTGTGCTTGTATCTTTAAGAAGCATGCAAGACTGTATGTGCACGTATACAACCCACACACGTGCACAACCTTAGTGCCATTTTGAAGGAGCACCTAGGGAGCGAGCATGCATGATCATAGCCATTAATTGTATACAAGTTACATAAGTTACAGTCTACAGTCAACAACAGTAATGTGTTTGCATACAATAAAGCTGCTTGAACAGAACCCATGAAGATTAGTTTATTCGTACCTTAACATGAAAATGACAGTCTCCAAATGAGACATAGTCAGGTGGTGATCTGGGGGATCCTTCCTCTCTTATAAAATCAGCATCTTTAATGAGAGATTCCAAGGGGGAATCTACAGTGCAATGAAAAAGTATTTGCCCCCTTCCTGATTTCTTATTTATTTGCTCGTTTGTCACACTTAAATGTTTCCGATCATCAAACAAATTTAAATATTAGACAAAGATAACCCAAATAAACACAAAATGCAGTTTTTAAGTGATCTCTTACACTAAACGGTTTAAAGAGAGAAACTAACATCTCTGCAGATACTCTGTACATAGCTGTACCTATAGGTATAAGAGAAACTAACATATTTGTATATATTTCTGAATATAAACTGTATTCTTCATAGACTTGAAATGTGAGACTGCATCTTGCATGTTAATTCAATATGTTTGTGCATACACTGCAACTTGCTTGTTAAGTCTGGAGCTTTTCTCCCCGGGCCTCTGTGGAAAATAGACATGTATCCAGTCGGACTATCCCAGTCAACAAATGTAAAATAATAAATAATTTTATTTATTAAGGAAGAGACTATCCAAACCTACATGGTCCTATGTGAAAAAGTAACTACCCCCCTTATTAAATCATGAAGTAACTGTGGTTAATCACATTTTTTGCAAAGCTGAGTTCAATTTCACTAGCTACACCCAGGCCTGGATTACTGCCAGATCTGTTGAATCAAGAGATCGCTTAAATAGAACCTGTCAGACAAAGTGAAGTAGGCCAAAAGATCCCAAAAAGGAAGACTTCATGAAATGATCTAAAGAAATTCCGGAACAGATGAGAAACAAAGTAATTGACATCTATCAGTCTGGAAAAGGTTACAAAGCCATTTCTAAAGCTTTGGGACGCCAGCGAACCACGATGAGTGCCATTATCCACAAATGGAGAAAACATGGAACAGTGGTGAACCTTCCCAGGAGTGGCCGGCCTACAAAAATTACCCCAAGAGCGCAGCGACGACTCATCCAAGAGGTCACAAGAGAACACACAGCATCTAGAGAACTGCAGGCCTCACTTGCCTTAGTTAAGGTCAGTGTTCATGACTCAACCATAAGAAAGACTGGGCAAAAATGCCATGCATGGCAGAGTTCCAAGATAAAAACCACTGCTGACCAAAAAGAACATAAAGGCCCATCGGGAAAATATTCTGTGGACTGAAGAAACAAAAGTTGAGCTTTTTGGGAGGTGTGTCCCCCCCGTTACATCTGGTGTAAAAGTAACAGCATTTCAGAAAAATATTATCATGCCAGCAGTCAAACATGGTGGTGGTAGTGTGATGGTCTGGGGCTGCTTTGCTGCTTCTGGACCTGGACGACTCACTGTGATTGATGGAACCATGAATTCTGCTCTCTACCAAAAAATCCTGAAGGAGAATGTCCGGCCATCAGTTCGTGACCTCATGCTGAAGGGCACTTGGGTTCTGCAGCAGGACAATGATCCAAAAACACACCAAAGTCCACCTCTGAATGGCTTAAAAAAAAAAATGAAGGCTTTCGAGTGGCCTAGTAAAAGTCTGGACTTGAATGAAATTGAGATGCTGTGGCATGACCTTAAAAATGCGGTTCATGCTCGGAAACCCTCCAATATGGCTGAATTAAAACAATTCTGCAAAGAAGAGTAGGCCAAAATTCCTCAACAGCGATGTGAAAGTCTCATTGCCAGTTATCGCAAATGCTTGACTGCAGTTGTTGCTGCTCAGGATGGCACAACCGGTTATTAGGTTTAGGGGGCAATTACTTTTTCACATATGGTCATGTAGGTTTGTATAATTTTTTTCCCTTAATAAATAAAATCATCACTTAAAAACTGCATTTTGTGTTTAGTTGGGTTATCTTTGTCTAAAATGTATATTTGTTTGATGATCTGAAAAATGTTGTGTGACAAACATGGAAAAAAATAAGAAATCAGGAAGGGGGGAAAATACTTTTCCATTGCACTGTATATGTGCCTCCTCATGCACATTTTCTTGCAGTGAGCCTCCTCAGGGGTATGTTCTGGAGTGGTGTGAAGGGAAGTTCTTCAACAGGAACAGACTGGAAGCTAGGAGGAACTGGCTGTCCCTGTGGCTTGGGTCTGGTGGATAAGAGACTTAGGGACACAGGTGGACAGCGGTCTCACCTTCGATAACCACATCGCCACAACAGTCAGGAAATCCTTCCATGTGGCACACCTCATCACTAAGGGCTTTTCATCCAGAAAAAAGGAGGTCATTGTCCCACTGTACTCATCCCTCATTAGACCCATTATAGAATACAATGCCCTGTTTGGTATGTACCTCTCAAGACATCTGCAACAACTGGAAAGGCCACAGAAATACCTCACTAAAAGAATCACAGGCCTAAAGCAGTTGCCCTACGCTGACCGCCTTAAAAAACTCCACCTATACTCTGTCGCATATCATCTACTCAGAGGCGATCTTTGCTTAACATACAAGGCCATGTCAATCCCAGAGCTGTTGGACATGCTACACTTAAAGAAATCCCAATCCCTCAGAGCCAGACGCTCCAGGGAGCTAAATCTTGTCATCACAATAAACAAAACATGCTGGAGGGATAGGTTCCTGACCCAGAGACTCCCCAGACTCTGGAATAGATTGCCCATACATGTCAAGCAGAGTGCCTCTTTGGTCCTCTTCAAAAGGAACCTTGACGATTGGATGGGAGAAAGGAAATTCATCCTGGGGATCACATCAGTCGCCCTGCTAGACAGGGGTCCAGGGGAAGTAAATAGTGTGGGATGAAATAGCCAGGAAATTGTTATGGCTAAGCTTGTATAGGCCCTAGGGCTGATAGCCTAGTACCAACCTATGAACCTATGGAATCAGACCTCTGAACCATAGACAGTTGAGGGGTAGGATCCGAAGGCGGATGACAGACTGGATCCCTAGAAGGAGAAAAGATCCTTGCCACCACCTCGAAGGCAGACTGACCCAGGGAAGGTGTGGCCAGCCGCACCAAAGTTAAATGGTCTAGACTATGCAAATCATGGCTCCGACCCGATCAGTGCTTTGAAGAGGGAACCAGACCCGAAATGTCTAACGCTGAGGCTCCAAGGGGTAGGCATGGATCCGAAAACAATGGAGTAGACCTTGGCTATACAGATCTGATGCTTTGGCTCAGGGACTCTTCCCGATCTGAAGGCATAGGAGCAGGACTAGTTAAAGACATGGTCAAAGTTGAAGAGGCAATTTGCTTCAGATCGGACATCGGAACTCTTGGGACTGTCAGCTCCTGGGGCTCTAAAACAAAGGACAGATCGGAGAAGGGGAGAAAATTGTACTGGCAGTGGCAGGAAGGCTCATTGATCAGATAAAACCCCCATCTGGATCTGAGCTCTGAGGAACTTTCGCATCATTCTATCCATATCTGCTTCAGAAAGACTCATGAGGGATGTAGTGGATAGAGGTCTGGAATGCTTTTCATGTGTCTGCATAAAAGGAGAGTAGAGCAGAAGGGAGACAGGATCCACCACAAACTCAAGTGAGCAAGTCCTTGGCATGTATGATGTGCTAGGCAAAGATCCAATGATTTTGGTAGGGCTAGAAGAGATGCTAATAGGATCCGAAGACTTAGCATTGGAAAGTTCTGGATCTGTAGTTTGTCGTTTTGGATCCAAGGATTACTGAATTTGAAATGCCGGCTCCCATGAAGTTTTTGGAGACTTCGGCGGTGACTGTTTAGTATTTACTTTGTTATGAGGGAACTTAAGATTCACTGGGGGTTTGATCCCCTGAAGAGGATGAAGATGTAGGTGACAGCAGTCCCTTACAGACAAGCTTGCTATACCTTTTGGTAATGGCTCTTGAACCAAATGCTGCACAAATAGTTCAGTTTGTATTTAAGTGAGCCAGCGTAGCGGTAAACACATTCCCTGTAGGCATCCAAGTTAGGGATTATATGCCCACAGGAAATGCATTTCTTCAGACCTGTCAGCTTATCAGCCATGACCGAACAAAGTTAGAGATAGAAAACACTACAAAAAGACTGATTTTTATTTTTTTTTTAATTAAGAAAAATACTAGCAATGGTAATATAGAATACCCTGTTTGAAAAGGGCAGGAAATAAAGGGGGATAGAAAGAAGAGTACTAACAATGCTGCTTGAAGTAATATCAGAATAGTAAAAAGACCTGATGCAGCAAAAAACATTAAAATTATGAGGGAAGTTGTAAAATGCAGAGAAATGAGAGAGAATTACAAGGGAAATAAATAAATTAATTTAAAAAGAAAAAAATGCTCTTGCAGTTAAGAATACAATTAAACAAATGCTGCCAGAGAGGATCCTATGTCTGAGCGTGATTGCAGCAAACGGGATCTGGGATATTGGGGATTGACTAGGGCATTATGGGTAGAGGGAGGAGCTCAAGAGTTACATCCAAAGTCTATAGCAGTGGCAGAGTCGGATCAGAGGATTGGATCCATAAACTATTCACTGAGGAAGAATAAAAAGGACAACATCAGATATACAGAATTATCAGAAAGAAGCAGAGATTCATCAGACAACCTGTGTAGGAGACATATATAGCCATAAAGAGATGTATTACTTGGCTCTCTGACAGAGTAGCTGATGCAAGGAATACTCTACCAAAAAAATCACTAGTTTAGATAGTTTGAAGAATAAGTTGGACACTTACTAAAAGAATGACTTCTGGTACATCGGCCGACTAGAAGGGCATTATTGCCCTTGCCTGAAATATTTGCATATGTAAATAGGATGGAGCCTGGAATCAGTGTGTGTGTGTGTGTGTGTGTGTGTGTGTGTGTGTGTGTGTGTGTGTGTGTGTGTGTGTGTGTGTGTGTGTGTGTGTGTCATAAGGCTCTGGCAAGTTTTTCCCAAGAACCTTCAGTACAAGTCATGGGCCTGATGGGTGTTGCAGAGGTTTACCAAAAGCAGAACTAAAGCTAGAGGTTTGCCTCCAACTTTCTTAAATATTTACATCTCTTGCAGATTTCATTATCAGTTGGTAAGCCTAAGGAAGTTGCTACGCTGCCTTACATCACCTAATGCAGTCAATGGTGGTTAAGAGCAGACTGCTGAGCTATGATGCCAGTGGGCAAAAGTCTAGGGCTGGCTGTAATACTCAAGGCTTGTAATGGCTTGAGACTAACTACTACAGTAGACCCTGAAGATTTAAAGATAACATGTTTATAGTGAAGTTAGGTTAGAGAGTAGCTAATCTACCAGTACTGAGGAAAAAAAAGAATTGTTATACTGCACAAAGGAATGATAATTTCACACTGTAAAGTTACAACTCCTACTATTATTCAAATGTCCTGTTCATGCTGCAGAACAGGTGCTAGACAATGAACACTGCAGCTTCAATTTACACCATAGAGTAAACACTAACACGAATTACTGCTAATTCTATACAGTTAAAGTTTAGAGTCAGAGATGCTTTGCACTAAACAAAATATTATTTACCCAGAAACAATCACCAATTCTCAGAAAAAAAATGCTAATTTTATACTACTGGTAGAATCAAGATGTTAACTCTGAATACATGTGCACACCAGAGCAGTCAATGGACCTTGGCCACAACAGCTACAACCTGTACAAGCAGAGCGGCCCCTAAGCAGTAACACTAAACAAGACAGAACATTTACCACAACAATTTCTAGGCACTTGTTCCTAAATAATACAACTAACCACAAGAAATGCAATGTACACTTTCAAAACTTCAACTTAACCCACAACACACTACACACTGCAAGTAGTATGACAGAAATTAAGCAATGTTTGCCAAGAATGATGAACACGGTGATGCTCCTATCAGCTATCTGGATATTAAGGGTCTGTATCATACTGTCGAACACTTTGTCAAATCATTATTTATCGAACCCACTTTGTTGAAACCTTTCTTCATCAAATTGCCATTTCATCAAATTTTTTCATAGGGAAAAGCAATGGCTGGCTAACCTAGCGCCTGTCACTAAATACTAAAAAATTTAAACTCACCCAAGTGGGGGGCTGTGCCCCCCCACACCCCGACTAAATATACCAACTCTGAGATCGCACTACAGTGGGGAAAAGGTCAAATCCTCAAGATGCCCTCTAACTAAATTGGGTAGTGACAACCCTCTAACTTAAATGGGCTGACGCTTTCTATTTTTCTTTAACAGTAGGAAAATTAACCGGGATAGGGAAAAACAAGGCCTTAATGGAAAAAACGACAGCCTAAAGCAACAACACAGCAGCGAATTTGTTACGTAACTTAAAAAAAAACAAGAAAATAACACTAACTCTATTCTAAAGTAGAACCAGAAAAATTATGATAATAAAGGTAATATAGGTAAAAAAGGTTGTTCACTTAGCCTGAGCCAAGCCTCCGATCTGTTTAGCGGCAAACGGCTTCACTAGAGCATGATGGGATAGGGATACAGCCACAAGCCAGTGGAAGCCCTTGAGCTTTAGTATGCGGCCGAGTCGGAACTGAGGATAAGTTCCGAACCGAACCAGTAAGAATGAAGCTGAGCTATGACAACATAACATCTAGTAGTACTTGCATTTCTACAACCTTTTGCAATGCCTTTAGTTTAAAAATCTCTGTTTCAGTTTTAGAACTCTAGAGCATTGTTTTGCACACTTCTACAGAAGAATGCAAGAAAAAGCAAAATCAAGTACACCCGAAGCAAGCCCTGGCACAGTTAGCATTGATATAGTTTAACTAAAGGGTAACCTACTAGAAAGTACAGTTGTGTAAAATCTTACTATAATGACAAATGTTCTTCTCTTCACTGTTACAGTATCCATTACACTAGAAATCCCATGCTAAGGGCGGCCCAACATCCAGGGAGTATAAAAAGGCCTTTAGGTTGCTTTAAGGTATGCCATGTCACACGTATGCTCCTTGTGTACTGTAGGGCATGAAGGTGATGTACGGACATACCATCCTCAGAAATAAGAGTCCCAGTGGGAATGCCAGTTCAAGGAAAAAAGATGTAGTCAGTACATCCAGAAGACAAATTAAGCAGAGGGGAGAAGGGAAGGAGTGAATACTGCAAAGTGAGCAGAAGTACATCTACTGTTAATGTAAGATCTTGCACAACTGTACTGTGTCCTTCCATTTCACTGTTGCAGTATTCATTACACTTGGGGGAGTGCCAAAGCTCAGGAAGGAGAGAGGGAAGTGGAAGGACCATCAGAGCCCTCTAGGAAGCCATAAAGGATGGCCCTAGCAAAACTAGCTCTAGCTCTGGAAATTCCATCCAACTTGTAGTGCTTGGTAAATGTACGCACAGACATCCAGGTAGCTACCTCAAGAATAGAGTTAATATCCAAACCCTTGAAAAAAGCACCAGAAGAAGCCACAGCTCTAGCAGAAGGAGCCTTAATAGAACAAAGAAAGCTCTTATCATGAAAGGAATACCAAAAAGAAACTGCTTTTGAGATCCAAGAAGAAATAGCCTGTTTGGACAGAGCTAATCCTAAGGACTTAGGATGAAAAGGAAAATAAAAGCTGATCAGATTTTCTAATACCCAGTCTAACCCAAATAAAATCTGAGTTGTACATGCACATCCAATGTCTGCAGCACCTTCTTCTGGTAGACTGAGGAAAAGAGAGAAATGTTGGCAAATGAATAGAATAATTAAGGGACAATTCATTCACCACCTTGGGCATAAAAGGATTAGTATGCAAGGACACACTATCCTTATGAAGCACCAAAAAGTGAAGCACCAAAAAGTGATGACAAGCCATAAGGGCTTGAAGGTCCGACACCTGTCTGGCAGAATTAAGGGCTAAGAAAAGTACAGTCTTCCAAAAGCAATGTTGCAAGGAAGCTGAAGCTGCAGGCTCAAAAGGAGCGTGACTCAATTTTTCCTAAACAAAATTAAGATTCCAGGGAGGAGGAGGAACAGGCTTCCTGGCAGGGCTAACATGAAGGACATCTTTAAGGAATTGTTTACCTTCAAATCTAGAAGCTAAAGGAGGAGATAAAGTTATACAAGCAGAGACAGCTGATAAGTAGGTCTTAGAAGAATAAATCAACCCAGCATTCAGCAATTCACACAGATAAGAGAGAGCCAAAGGAACATCCACAGAAAGTGGATCCAGGTTGTGAGAAATACACCAAACAGAAAACCTCTTCCATTTGGATAAGTAGGATTTCCTAGTATTGGATTTCCTGGCCTCCTGCAGGACACGAAGCACATCTTCAAAAAAAAAAAAATGTATCTACATGGAATCAAAATCCGATCACCCACAGTGTCAGTTGAAAAGTGGACAGGTGAGGATGGATGAGAGATCCCCTGTCTTGTGTGAGTAGATCCACCTTGTGAGGTAAATTGTGATGACTGCCCTTGGCTAAATGCATAAGAGGGAACCAATGCTGTCTTGGCCAAAAGGGAGTCACCAACAAGATTTTGGGAGCATCCTGTTGAATTATGAACAGGACTTTTGGAATGAGGGGAAGGGGAGGAAAGGTGTAAAGAAACATCTCCTTTCAAAAAAAAAAAGATATGGCACCCACCTTCCAAACCAGAGGACCTGGGACTCTAGCATAAGAGAGGAAGTTGCCTGTTCAGAGGGCAGCCAAAAAGATCTAGTTGAGGAGTACCCCACTGGTGGACAAAGTCCAGAAACACATCCCTGTGAAGCATCTACTCATGGGACTGAGTTAAGGACCTGTTGCTCAGAGTATGTGCCACAATGTTTTGACCTGAGGAAATGTAAACTGCCTGAAGAGTCACTTGATACTAGACAGCAAGATCCCATAGTAAGAGTGCCAACCGGCAAAGATAAGATCTTGCCACCCCCCCCCCCCCATTTGTTTACATAACACATCACTGTGGCATTGTCTATAAACACCTTGAGAGGCCCTGGGGAGAAGAGAGGATGAATGACCTGAAGAGCCAGCAGAACAGCTCTCATCTCTGACACTGATGTGCTCTTTCTGTTGATGAGGCAACCACACCCCCTGCACCTTTAGGGAGCCAAAGCTGCTCCCCATCCCATGTCTGAAGTGACTGTGAACAACTCCTGAAAAGGAAGAGGGGTATGAAAGGAGAGCCCAAGATTTAGAGACAACTGCTGAATCCACCACTGTAGCTCCTCCTTAACACAAGGTAGAAGAAGAACTAAAATGCTAGGGGATGTGCCTGTTGAAGCCAGACTGACTTCAGAAACCACTGAAACTTTCTCGTGGTGTTTAGCCAGAGGGAGCATAGGGATGGTGGATGACATGAGCCCCAGAGCTCTCAGAAATTCCCTGGTTGTTACAGAGGCCAGAGGATGAAGAGTTTAAAAGAAGAAAAAGAGTGTTAAGGCCTTGGGGGGGGGGTAAGGATGCCAGCATAGGCACAGTCTGCATCCTGCATCTCAGAAAAACAAGGAAGAGGAATCCAAAAAGACTTTTTGAAGTTTACTGCAAACCCCAGGCTTTGCAGAAGGGAAATGGCAAACTGAGCATTTTGCAATAAGATCTCTGGAGAGGATGACTGAAATAGGAAGTTGTCCAGGTAAGGAAAGACTTAGATCCCCTGAAGCCTGAAAAAAGCAATCACTGGAGTGAGGCATTTGGTGAATACCCTTGGGGAAGTAGAAAGGCCAAAGGGCAAAGCAGAGAACTGAAAATGCCAGGAAGGAACAGAAAAACATAAAAATTTCCTGTAAAGGGCATGAATCAGGATATGGGGGATAAGCATCTGAGATCCAGAGACACTATATAAGCCTGAGGAAGCAAACTGGGAACAAAGTCTGAACGAACAATATTCAAAAGGAGGGCACCTTCAGAAAAGTGTTTAGATGAAGGAGGTCTAGAATTGGTCTCCAAGAATCTTCTTTCATCGGCACTAGAAACATCCTGCAGTAAAACCCCTCCTCCTTTGGGACAATGGCACTTGACGCCGAGTTAAAAGATCTCAAAGCACCCTTGGAAATAAGGACAGTTGTTTCTTAGGGGGCTGACAAATTCCCATAAAGGGGGGGGGGATTTCCAGACCATAAAATACCCCTGGCAAACAATGGACAGAACCCAAGAATCCTGAGTAATCACTAGCCAAACAGGAAGAGAGGGAGGCAAAGAGGAAAGGGGCTGGGAAGAATAGGATAGTCAGAAAGCACCTAGTTTATCAGGAAAAGGAGACTTATCAGAAAATAAGTCTGAGTGGTCTTCGCAGGAGGAGCCCACTTGCCATCTTTTTTATCCTTAAGAGGAGGCAAGATTGCATAGAAACAAAAGCTGGCGTACTGGGGTAATTTCTCTAAAATTTAGGCACAGGAAACAAACACAAGTTTAAGTTCCTGTAAAACCTTGCCCTTGTCCTGAAGGGACTTAAAGCAGCAGCAGCTTCATAAAACACGTATTTTGTTACCTAGAGGAGCATTCATCAACAGCCTGAATATCGTTAGGCAAAGGTAGAAGCTGAAGCCAACAATACCTCCTCATCAATGACCCAAAAGGAGCAGCTCTAGAGGAAGCATCTGCTGCATCATAACTACACTTGATGGAAAGACGAGACACCTGGGAGGAAAGTCCCTAACAGAGAAAGGGGAGTTTTACCCTCAGAGTCTTGAATATAGGAAATAACCTGACAGGCCTGGGAAAGGCCAGCCAACAAGTACCTGGACATCTGGGTCTGATAATTAACAGCCCTACAACCTGGCCTTTCCATGGTTCTGCTATTCTTATCAGAGAGCAGTAATTTAGGAGAATGAAGCAATTAAGATGGCTTGTCAGAAGCTACAGATGCCAACGGGTCAGTGGAAGGACCCTTGTACAAGAATTTACAGTCCTCAGGCACCCTATCAGGTTTCTTGGGGACAGGGGACCGAGAGTCTGAAGCCTTTGAAGTATTAGAAAATGCATCTAACAAAGCAACCAAAACAGGAGGGGCAAAAGAAGGTCTTGGGGAAGCCATCTGCAGTAACTCAATACCTTTTCTGCATCTCAAACCTGAGCACAATCCCATTTAATGAACTATATCATCCTAGCCATTGAGTCCCTAAAAGAAATCTCTTCAAAGGGAGCATCAGAACTGGTAAATTCTCTTCCTCAGATCCATAGATCCATAATCCAAAGGAGAGGGAATTTGTGAGGAGTAAGCATGGGATTCCTCATCTGAATCCTCCCTCCTCTTCCGAGGAATCCTGTTCTCTGGGTCGTTAAAGGGGGAACCAAGGGGGCCTGGACCAGAAACTCTCTGAGGAGGTTTTTAAAGCCATCAAAGCACTAAATCCCTGAGCAAAGGACTGCCATTCAATCTGTTGCTCCTTAGGGGCAGGAGAAATATGCTTAGTCTTCTACTATTTTTTTTTTTTTTTTTACAAGGCTCTGACCCTGGATGGCATTCAATAATGGTAGTAGGGACTTATTCTCTGACAAAAATTTGAGGAACACCCCTAGGCCTCTCTGTGACAATCTGCCGTGGTTTCCCCCTGAACATCCAAAGCAGACGTCTGCAATGCCTTCTCGGACGTGCTTAAAGTTGGATGCCACTGGCCTCCAAACCGGTCATAGCAGAGGAGTCCAAAGATAAAGCCAGTCATACCTGCGGTGGAGGTAAACAGCAGAAGATTTTGGCCTAGATTTCTTGGTCATCTTCTTTACAGATGGCTGTCCCTCGAAGTGGGAAGTTCCCTCCATTGTGTCCTTAGCAAGATGCCTAAGGCATTGATTTTCAAGATATAATCCCAATGAAGAAAGTCTACTATTAAGGGTCTTAGGAACAAAGGCCTTACAGAACAGGATGTACAATCATGCGAAGCGCCAAGGCAAAATGGACACCATTTGTGGTGGTCTTTATGGCGAATCTGTCTCCCACACTGGCATTTACCTATATTAGATGACATGAAACCCCACAAGCAGCAATATAACAAAAGAAAGATAAGACAAAACCCCAACAGGCCACTTATCTGTACCAGCAATGGAACAAGCATTCAGACTGACGATCAAGAGATGGAGTTCGGACTGGAGGCAAAAGTTCAGAGGATAGTACATCCAGACGTCACTTTTAAGCCCTACGCTACATGAGGAGTATACATCTGACATAATGCATAGCTTAAAGCAACCTAAAGGGTTTGGTATACTGGCCAGACGTTAGGCTGCCCTTGTTAGTGGATCCCTAGTGCAATGAATACTGCAACTGTGAAATGGAAAGACATCTATTTATATCACAGATTTAAAATATTAACATTTGCAATAAATATTTTATCTTTATCTGCTAGCAGTAACTCTGTGGTCGGTCAAACACTTTTAGTTGATATAAACAGTGGTAACGTAAAAATATCATACTCCACATTCACAAAGACTATGCATTTTAAACTTTTTGCTGTAAAGCACTGAAATGAAAATGTTTTGTGAGCAGTCTGACAAGTCAGTACAACAGATTTTAACTTATACACAGATGCAGAATGTAATTAATGGGTAATGGCAATAAGTCAGACATCTAAAGGTCTGAATCCTTCAAATGGCATCAGACAATATATGAAGGGCAATTGGTCTTAAAGGTATACTGTAAATATTCACTGCTGCCTTGAGCAGTAGTCAAGTCTTCCCACTCTCAAATTCACTTCACAGTATACAGCTGTATAAAAGATTTTTTCAATCACTGGTACTGGAGAATTTCATCCAAATCAGACTTAGCCCAATGCCTACCAGTGCAATCTTACAAACAGTAATTAAAGCCTGAGCAAAATTACTTGTGTGTGTACGTACATGCTCACATTATTTTTCAGAACATGGGAGGTAAACAAATTTCTATTACCAAAACCCTCCCTTCCCAAGGTTACTGTACTCTAGCAACAGTTAGTCAAAAGTAAAACAAGACCAAACCTTTTTACCCATAAAATAAGCAAATCTTTAAACGTCTAAATAGTAGCAACAACACTTTGAAGGGTGGTGTGAAAAACTGAAAGGCTGCCAGCTCAGCTAGACAGAATTTTGTACATAATTTTATGTCATTGTAAATATTAATAAAATCCACAGGCTGTTTCACAAGTGTAAATAAAACTGTTAAATGTTGAACTTCAAAAATGTAACCACAGTGTACTCTGTTGGAAGAAAGTGATAAAGTAAAGCATTTTATGACTGCTTGATCTCAATGCTCGGAGACAGAATGTTTGGACTAAGAAATTCCTTCTATTGTTTTGAGACCAGAGTTAACTGCTAGATTTTACATGTATAATGTATTTTATTGCTGTGGTTTCCAGGCCAGGTGCAAGATCAAAGAACCATTAAAAGTTTGAGTTTCTGTTAGCCTGGGAAATTAAATCAGAAGTGTCAAGAATGATGTAATCTAAAATGAGTCAGCAGTGATGTATTATCAATTTAAGACTTTCTGAGAGAGAGCATTTTGGATTTAATCTGAACCTGAACACATTTACTCATCAGTATTCTGCTTTGCTCTGTATGTAAATAGGATCTTAAGACTTTAGTGCTTCTCTTAGAAATAGAAAATAGTAAGTTTAGTTTAGCTGTTTTCTATATTTGTCAAACTATTCTACAGTATTATCTTAAGCATTTTCCTGTGATCTCTGAACTCCTGACTAGCACGGTGTTGAATTGAGGAGATTTGTCTTGAGTTTTTATTATTTATTAAATATTTTTAAACCTTTCAACTGTGGCTGTTTTGTGTAGAGATAATTTAAGCTCTAGAGTGCATTGCATGTATATAGTGATACTGTACAAAGCCACTCCAATAAGCCTTAAAAGTTCTGGTCACACTTACTAATTAGATAATAATATTGCACAGTAAAATTGGACACCCTTTGGAAAGGCCCTTATTGGTATCTGATAAATAGGGGTTCTGGCGGCAGTGCATTACTACCTTATAGCCTGGACAGAAGGGGCACAGCTAGTGAACCTGTGCCAGCCTTCCTCAGGAGTGTCTGTGTCGTCGTATATAAATCATATCTCAAAGTGTGTGTGTGTGCGTCAGCTACATGGGCAGGGACACGAAGCACTGGTTGGACAGAGGGAGTGCTGGGAGGACTTGGCTAAGGACTCCACTCTATAGCTGTGACAGTGAGGAGTCTTACTGGGGATCTGGAGAGAAAGGGAGAAACCAGACCCAGACTGACTGTGATCTCTGTGAGCTCTTAAGGGAAATTTTACTTTACTGACTGTGTTCTCTGTTATCCTTCCCAATGTGGACGCCCCTCACTGGTGTTAGTGGTTAGGATTGAGGCTCCTTGATTACTGGACCAATGCAGGGGCATCACAGGTGGATGCAGACCTAGTTTTACCAGTAAAATATATAAACTCTTAAGCTAACATCAGATACAATCATTCTAACTAACGGAATTCTCTATGTGAAATAAATTCATTCATTAATTTTCCAAATCAGTGTATTAAGGCACACAGTGCAAAACTTGCACAATGGAATGAAACTAAAGCAAATATGCAGCTAATCCTCAGGGGGTGAAACATCTAAACTAGCAACTGTCTGCTTCCCACTACAAAATGCACACTGTGTCCCTACTTATCTCCAAGTCCAAAACAGATTTTTTCAGATCCTTACAGGAACTATTTATTATAGCTTCCCGTTTCAAATACTCTGCAAATTGTTCATTTTGGTTCTTGTACTCTCAGTTTACTAATGTAAGTTTTCATATTTTGATTACCAGTGGACCAACAGCTTGCTTCTGGTTATTTTCTTCAAATGTTATATACTGAGGAAATCACCTTCGGTCTACCTTGGCATCTCCAAACAGCATCAGATTTTACAATAGGACACTCAGGCAAATTATGGTTAAGTTTCACTTCTAATCAGTAATACAGTTTTCATAACTGCAAATACAGTATACACCATTTTACACATTTTCTTCCACATATTACATTTTACTGAAAAAGGAAGCACAATGTAGTTTCTTTTAGTTGTCTCTCAAAAAAAATACATCTTTTAAATTTGGTACATCTAGGTCCTTTTTCATGATTTATTTTTGAAACTCCAACAATACTACCAGATTATTACAGTTCTCTTCATAGAGTCACATTTAACTACTTTAGGTTAGAAACACTACTTTGATAGTTCACACAAGACTTACAGGCACGTCTGCTTGAAATCTGCCAACAGTACACATAATGTCAATGCAAGACGCATATTGCGGAATGGAGTTACACAACTTATGTAAGTTGGAAAGACCATCCCCAACCCCCACAAAGCCTACTTTAACCAGTTTTCTCTACCAATGTACAGTCATGATGGCAAAACAAGAAATACACAGCCCTGCAATTGTGCTTTAGTAAAGTGATTCTTCAGACTAGTTCGCATTTTTATTACATCTACACAAGTTCTTTAATCTATTTTTAGCAGAGCAAGTTAGTTTTTTTTTTTTTTTGCCATAGTGGCAGAGTTCAGTCTCCATTTACTCTCAGTGGAACTCTTCACATCATTTGGGTTGCATATATATGTTTCACTGTCTGACGTGTGCTCGCTAGACAATTCTGTGCACACAAAGTCTGTTAATTCTTATACAGACTTTTATTTTTCACCTAGCATGAGCTAACCACAGCAGTTTATTGGAGTCTATATGCCACTAAGTATGCATACATGCCTCTGCTTAGAAACAATATATTACCAGTTGAGTGAGCTGAAATCATCTTAGATGCAGGTGAACTTTTCATGTGAGCTTGCTCTCCCCCTCAAATACATCAGTTTAAGAACAAGCCAGTCTAGCTAACCTTTTTCTGTACTTACACACCAAGTATTTTAAAAGCACCAATGTTACCATAGTTTAGGTTGTTTTGTATCGCTCCGTGCTGGCAGAAAATCCCATAACAATACTTGGCATTAAAAGTTTGTTTACATTTGTTAACTGGGGTGGAGCACTGAATCAACAAGGATTTTTTCCAGTCTTATCCTGGAAGCACTGTTTCATTAAACCATTTGTTCAGTTACACAGTAGCCAATCAGAAGCAAAGGAAACCAAACTTTGGACTAGTGTTAGTTGTAATCCTCTGCATTGCCAAACATTCATTTTCAAGCTACGAAAGCTGCATGATATTTGCTACTTTTACTCTTACAGTCAATTTCAGTGTGTGTAAGCCACGCTGGTGGTGCAAAAGGATACTGTCCTATGACCCAGGTGACATGGGTTTGATTACAGAATCAGGTGCTTGATGGAGTGGCAGGGAGGATGATCACTGCCCATCCTGGGGGGAGTGGGCAGTTTACAGACAGTCCTGTGCAACCACTCCCAAACATGTTCCCTGTCAGAGGACAAAGACAGGAGTCCCTGGGTGGTGGTGGGGGGGCGCAGTGAAGGGATAAGTATAGGTTTGTCCACTCAAGCCTCAGACAGTAGCCCATGATGGCTGCATGAGGAAATAAACAATGTGCTGTAAGATTGACACAGGTGGTCCCTATGATTATTTAGGTGCCCATGCTAACACCCAAGGGGACAGGCTAGGGCCATTCATACAAAATGTTTTTAAAGCCAGAATGCCAGAAACAGAGATATTCCAAAAGGCTGTGCAGATGATACCCCTCTAGATAAATTCCATGCATGCAGATCTGAGGGAAAATTACACCACCCCAACAAACAAATGGGCTCGAGTCCAATGGGAAGAAGACGTACAATGCCTGTCCTGCAGTGCGTGTGCCGGAGGGCACTTAGAAAAAAGGGGGAAAAAAATGTTCACTTACTTTGCACCTATGAAGGAGTCACATCTTGTACATTTGATGCATTGGTAAGCAGTCACTTCAGTTTTAGGCAAAGTGTACTTTGCTGTGCTCATTAATCAAAGCTCAAGTTCAGTACTGCAGATTCTACTGGAATATCTTTACAAGAGTCACTAAAGTACCTGTGTAGCCTGAACTGACTCTGGTTTAGAACCAACACCTCTCTGAAGTCCTCAGTAGTTTCAGAAGTTTTCTCTATCCTCAGGAATTTAGTGCATCATAAACATTTACATCCGTATGCTTGCATGCATCTAATTTTAGGAGCTAGCTTTGTTACAGCTGTTTTTTCTATCTCAGAAACATTTATCTTTCAACCTTTTTTAACGTATTTTTTCTTCCTGCAAATAATGCTTTCTACTCATTTGTTTTTATAGCTATAGCTCCTAGCAAAGCTACATGACAGATGGATATTACAACTGCATACTACTGTCTTCTAGAGTCATCTAAAACAGGAAAATAAAAAAAAAATTACATTTGTTTACATCTGAAACAGTTAATTGTACATTCAACATTTTACCTGAAGAAGCCAAATTAAAACGTTTCTGTATGTCTGCCTCAGATCAAACAAGTCTGCACAATATACAGGCATTATTTCGCTGCATACAATCAAATCTCAGCTTATACACCAAGGCTGGTGCTTATTTCTGAGGAGAGGTGACACCCACTTCAATTTTGTCTTTCTTGTACTGAATTCTGTTAGCAGACACACAACTAGCAGAATTCTGTTAGCAGACACACAACTGGACGTATAAGAGAATTTAAGTACCTTTTATCTGCACTTTTTTTAAATAATACAGCATTTTAATTGATTTATTTGTGTTGCATTGAATATTAACTGAACTGGAAGTTTTGACACTAGTGCTTGCTAGATTTTTTTTTTGCCTGTTAGTAATTGCAGGCGGGGGTAGTCTCATTCATTGATATCCTGTCACTGCCTATTTAAAGGGGTACATTTTGGAATATTTTCTGCTTAAAACCTCAGCTTTGGTTGGCCAAGATCTAGCTGTATTCAACTGGACGTATAAGAGAATTTAAGTACCTTTTATTTGCACTTTTTTCAAATAATACAGCATTTTAATTGATTTATTTGTGTTGCATTGAATATTAACTGAACTTGAAGTTCTATTTTTTCAGTAAGTTTCCCACCCACCCTCTCTGTTTTTGTTTTGGTGTTAATCTTGGTGGCTTTGAAACTGCCCGCCCCTCTTGTAAATTTGTGTTTGGATACTCCTTCTGGGCCCATCTCATTTGCTCACTCAGTTGAGTGCAGTGAGATCATATTCCTGTTTCAGGCACTCCTACTGTGTACGAGAGCATCTGTGAAAGAAAAAAAAAGAAAACATTTTTAAGCTCGTTTCCTGCCTTTCCTGTAAGTGGTCTAGATTGTTTGTAGGCTTCTGAGCCCCCAAGCCTTTTTGTGTTGGAGGGAAGCCTTCTAGCTTAATTTTGTTTCTTAGAACTAGCCAGTTTTCTAGTTTCAGCTCTCAAATCTGTTTCTTTGAACTCAGCACTTGTTCAGAACTCGTTGTAAGCACTAAACAAACTGCAAATTACTACAGCACTCAACTTTCCTCACTTGTCTAGAGGAAAGCAGTTTTTAGTACTTAATAAATAAGCACCTATCCAGGCATGTCTAAGGATCAGCTCCCAGTGATGTCTCCCATCTACTTGATGAATCTCGCATCTTGGGCAATGCAGAAATTGCCTCATGTACACAGACAACCCTCTCCTCCTACCACCCAACACTGCAACCTGTGAGAGATGCACTTATATAGCCAAACTGGAAGCAAAGCTCTCTTCACCTAAGACTGGACTAGATAGTCAAGAGAAGGTAAACACTTGCACAACATCACACTCATCACATAGTCCCTCAAAACCTACACCACCAAAACACACACACAGAAACACAAACCACCCACCTACATTCGTTGAGGCTCTCAATAAAAACTTATCCACGCATCAGGGACCTCCAAAGCAGAAACGCAAGCAAACTGCACCCCCCAACACAACCCAAATGACACATAGCCTACAAACTCAGTGTGCCACTCCACCACAGCCCATAAGGCATAGCAATGTACCCAACACTTTAGTCAGAGGTGACTCTATAGTCAGGCACACTGATGTTCCACTCACCACGCTAAACAAGAAGAAAGTTACTGTCAGCTGCCTGTCAGGTGCCAGGATCTGCCACAAAGCACGCACTCAGGTCAATCCACGACAAGTACAAATATGACACTGTCATTGCCCATGATGGTGTGAATGACCGGAGACGTACCTCCCTGGACTACATGAAAAGAGACATGGAGGAGCTCTCTGATCTTGTAGCCCAGGCAGGTATGACCCTAGCCCTGAGTAGCATTTTGCCATCACCCAGAATGATACCACAGTAAAAGGACAAAATGATTGACTTCAACAATTGGCTAAGCTTCTGGTGTCATTCTAAGGGGATCCAGTATTTGTCTGCCTGGGACGACATGATCGACAGACCATGATGCTTTGCCAGAGATGGCCTGCACTTGTCACCCTTGGGATTCCGGATACTGGCTAAAGCTCTTGCCACCCCTATAGTGCTTTTTTTATGCAAGGTTCAAATGACAAATTCACCACCGTAACAGGTACAAGCAAGCAAAATCTGAGGGTAATGCTACTCAATGCTAGAAGTCTAAACCTCAAAATGCACTCACTCGAGGCACTCCTTAAAATGGAGAACATCGACATCTGTACAGTGATAGAGACCTGGTTCAAAGCTCCAGAGAGCACCCCTGCATTACCAGGCTATAATTCATACCACACCTTTCGGCCACCTAACCCAGAACGAAGCACTAAAGGTGGAGGCGTGTCCATATTCATTAAGGATATCCACACCTCCAGACTAGTTGCACAGCATAATGCATCCGAGATTATAAAAGTGCAACGAATTCTGGGCAATACCGCAATCCAAATTGTAGCTTGCTACAGACCCCCCCACCATGCTCCAGGATTCCCACTCCTCATTTCTTGATACACTGGAAAGTATTAGGGTACAACCCAACACCCTAATAATGGGCAATTTCAACTACCCCACCATTAACTGGGAAAACTACTCATGTACCAACTCTTTTGCTCAACGTTTTCTGGAATTCATAAATTCCAGCGCCTTGGATCAACTTATTCACACCCCCACCAGGGGCAGCAATATGCTAGACCTGGTCATTACCAACATGGACAAATGGTGTTCCACACCAGAGGTCAATTCCTCATTGGTCAGATCCGACCACAAGCTAATCACCCTAGACATCCACATCCCACCCCCACCCCCCATTAGGGAAACCACCGTAACTAAATTTCTCCAAAGCCAACTTCACACTTCTTAAGACAGAAGTGGCAAACTTCATGACACCCATGCAGACGGACAATACAGGTACGACTGCTGAATCCTACACAAATGCACTTTATAAGTACTTACACCAGTGCATGGATCATGCTATCCCTAATAGAACCAAGATGCTATCCCCTTAAAAAAGGAAGCCAATCTGGTGGTCCTCTGCCATAAACAAACTCTACAACAGAAGAAAGAAACTGTTGCAAAAAAAAGTAAAATCTCATGACTGGAGGAACTCCCTGGTCAACCTCAGTAAGAAGCTGAGATACCTCATAAAATCCTTCAAAGCTAGTTACGAAAATAAAATTGCCACTGACTCTAAAGACCACCACAAAACATTCTATAGCTATGTCAAGAATCTCAAAGGCAACACTCAGATCTGCTCTGAGTTACAGCACAATGTCACTAAATATACAGAACCAACTGATATTGCCAACATCCTGGCAGACAGGTTCAGTGCTAACTTTACCCCCTTCTCACCCCCTTGAGAGCCCATCTCTATACCGGAAGAATGCAAAGTTCCTGTAATCACGGCTGCACAGGTAAAAAAAACACTCTCCAAAGCCAAGAACACAGCATCCATGGGACCTGACAATATCCCAGGATGCGTTCTACACAAACTACAGAAAGAACTGGCACCCTAAGTACCATGTTCAGTCATAGCCTCACCTCAGGCTTTGGGCCCACTGAATGGCATATCATGACAGTTATCCCACTTCACAAAGGGGGGAGCCACGATGGACCCCGGGAACTACCGCCCCATCAGCCTGACGAGCCTGGTCTGCAAGGCCATGGAACGTATCATCATGGAACTCAAAAACATTGGTAATCTCCAAACTCTGGACCCTACTCAATTCGGATTTGTAAAAGGCAGATCATGTCTCCTAAACCTGATTGACTTCTATGAAGCAGTCACCAAAGCCATAGATGAGGGTAAGGTGGTTCACACAGCTTATCTAGATCTCGCCAAGGCTTTTGACACCATCCCCCCACTTTGGAATTATAGACAAGCTCACTAAACTAGGTATAAACCCCTGTGTCACAAGATGGGTTGCCAACTGGCTCACGGACAGAACCCACACTATGAAAGTAGCAGACTCCAAATCCGCCTTCAGACCAGTGACAAGTGGAGTACCACAGGGTTCAGTCCTGAGTCCTCTCCTGTTTGGTATCTACTTCTCTGAAGTACAGGCTAACAGAAGGTCTTTGGCTAACAAAGTTTGCAGATGACTGCAAACTAGGAGCCATAAACTAAACTCCTAACTATGTGGACATACTACAAAAGGGCCTCACTGAGACAGATGCCTGGTGTCAAAGCCATGGCCTGAAGCTCAATACCAAAAAGTGTATGTATTGTCATCCCCTTTGGTAAAAACTCTGTACACATGAACTACCACATAGCTAGTAGTCTACTTAACACCGAAAATGTGATGAGACCTTGGGACACAGGTGGACAGTAGTCTCGCCTTTGATAATCATATTGCCACAGTGGTCAGGAAATACTTCTATGTGGCTCACCTCATCACAAAAGGTTTCTCAACCAGAAAAAAAGAGGTCATTGTTCCCCTCTACTCATCACTCATTAGACCCATTATAGAGTACAACACCCCTTTCGGTATGTACCACACAAGGCATCTACAACTGGGAAGGCCACAGAAATACCTCACAAAGAGGATTACTGGCCTCAAACAGATGCCCTACGCAGACCGTCTCAAAAAACTTCAGCTTTACTCCGTCACATATCACCTACTCAGAGGCGATCTCTGCCTAACATACAAAGCTATGTCAAACCCAGAGCTGTTGGACATACTCCACTTAAAGAAATCCCAGTCCCACCAAGCTACACGCTCTAGACACCTAAACCTTGTCACCACAATAAACAGAACATGCTGGAGGGATAGATTCCTGTCCCAGAGCCTTCCCATACTCTGGAACAGACTACCTATCTATGTCAAACAGAGCTCCTCATTAGCACTCTTCAAGAAAAATCTTGATGATTCGATGGGAAATAGGAAATTCACCCCAGGGATCACTTCTGTGGCTATGCTCGACAGGGGCACAGGAAAATAATTTTCTTGGGTGGCAAAAGCCAGGGTACATTTTTGGCTAGGCTTATATAGGCCTTAGGGCCAATAGCCTAGTACCTACCTATGAACTCCTCTATTGTACACTTTATTTTGACATACTTTTAAAATTGGTAAGTCATAACTGTAAACATGCTTACTACGGTCCACACACACACACACACACACACACACACACACACACACACACACACACACACAACTGCAGACATTGTGCAGTTTTCTACACTTGTTATGAATCCTTCCTTGTATACATAAGCACAGCAATACAACTATCTGAATACTGCTAAAAACTATTACCTTACCTAGAGCTCACATTTTACCTTTTAACTTTGCTTGATTTATGGCACAGTATATATTTCTAACCACTTTCATTTTCAAGTTTCTAACATCAGTCACAACTGCAAATGAACCACAATGGAAACTTTTCCAGAAGGTTAAACATCTTCTTGCTTGTATGTGTTCACCATGCTTCAAAAACAACATTAACAGGGTCCGCCTCCATATAAGCATTTAAATCATTAAACATCTGCTCCTCCCAGTTATTCATGAAATACAGGATTTACCATACTTCTGGAAAATTATTTCACATAATGCAAATGCTTTAAATATAAAAATCCAGCCAGCTACATAATAGCTATTGCAGGAATTCCTTTATATTTACATACTGCTTCCTGACCCACTGCACTGTGAAAAAAGTTACTTAAAGCCCTGAATAACATATTTTGTGTGCACTTCAGGGTTCTTTCATCAGGAAGGTGACCATGCACGAATGGATTCCCTTTTAAGTCTTACCATGCATCCCTTCTTTGCTCCTTCAATATATTGGGATGTCAGAATCCTCTTTATATACTCTACTTCCAAAACTCAACTGTTAGACAGGACTGTGGAAAGACATTCTGTCTGAAGTAGCTTGCAGTCCATTGCTCGAAACAGCTAACGATTGTGGACACAACCCTTTTTTCCCCCCTTGGAATGTCTTCACAGGATCTGTCTGTTTGCCAAGTATAAGAAATCTTCCACAGTTTTTTAAAGAGGTTATGCTGATCAACAATTCAGTCCTACTACTAGTCTCCAAGTTTTTTACCTAATGAAGCAAAATGCTGTCATCACAGACAAGTGCCCAACTGCTGAAAACCAACATCTCTCAAGACATTTTGCAGACAAAATAATGAGCATTTATTTCTGAAGCTTGCACAGCTCAAAAAATGAAATCATTATAAGCTGTGGCAGGTTTAGATATTGCAAATGCACTAAACTACTTACTGACGTTTCGTTACTTTTGTAACAATCTATAAGAATGAATTCATACTGCACCTAAAATTATCCTAATGACAATGTTAGCTACTTAAATTATTTTCTAAAAAATAAGCCTGAACCAGTGACTTAGAAAAATAAAGTTCTGACTACAGCCTAAATGGCTTTAATTCTTTAAATGCCTCACGCACTTGATGGCTTAAGCAAGGGGGGTGGCTGTGGCCTACCTAACAGAGGGGAGTATACATGTCCAGAGGCTCAGGTATGTTGTCTGACTTCCCTAACAGAGATCAGAAGAATAACTGCTTGGTGCCTTCTGTGGACTGGCTAGGATATTCAGAAATTTACAGATTGTTACTAGGCTAACAACCAAGGGTACCTTTCTAAGCCTAGTCAATTTTTCCTGAAAAGAAAATGACTTCCTGTATCCAAGTAGGACACTGAGGGCAAGACATTTATAAGCTACCTCAGGTCCATAAGGCACCTTACTGCCAGGCCTGGTGTAAATTTCCAATTCCCTATCCACTGATCTAGGCTGTGCTTAAACTGGACAATAGATGAACTAAGTGTCACATGGATGGGAAGCGTGTCCCATAGGAGGGGCAGTCTCTGGGACATGCATCTATCTTTCCAGCATGTTCTGTTTTAAGTCAGAGACAAAATTCAGGTCCTTAGACCTTGTATGTCTGGTACTGTTTGACTTACGAATATGCAGGAGATTCACAACTGTCGGGTTTGCAGATGCCTTGTAAGCTGGACACAGAGCGCCTTGTAAGCTGGACATAGATCACCCTCAGCAATCTATAGGAGACTAAGAAGAGGGAAAGGACTTAAAAGCACTCTGCATAAGGCAGGTTTACTATGCCTTGTATTCCTTTTGTAAGGAACCTCTGAGGTTTCTCTAGTTGCTGCATATGCCTGGTCGGTACATACCGAAGGGAGCACAGTACTCTATTCCGCTGTTATCACACCAATCATAGAGTGGGATAATGACCTCTTTGGACTTAGATGCCATGCCCTTACGTATAAGTTGCGCAACATAAAAAGGATTTCCTCACCACTGTGGCCATTTGGTGGTCGAAGGTAAGGCTACTGAATACGTGCGTACCCACATCCCTGTCCACTGGGTTGACTCTTAGGGGCATTATTATCAACATGGTAATTAGCTGGGATGGTTGACTTCCCAAAGGTTACAATTATATATTTCTTAGCATTGAGTTTAAGACCATGGCTTTGGCACCATTTGTTAGTAAGAGATAGGCCTTTTTGAAGAATGCTAGTGTCTGCAGGGGATGTCAATGATAACCTCCAGCTTGTAATCATCTGCAAACTTAGTCAGCCATAAATATTCAGCATTTGCTTCCATTTCAGAAAAAATAGATGCCAAAAACAAGTGGACTCAGTACCGAGCCCTGAGGGACTCTTGCCAGTGACTGGCCTCTTGGTGGAAGTGACCTCACATATTTTGAACCAACTGGCTATCCAGCGGGTAATAAAAAGGGTTTAGACCTAAATTAGAGAGCTTGGCTATAATGGTTGAGTGTGGTACTGCATCAAAAGCCTTGGCCAGGTTAAGGCAAACTGTGTGCACAAGTCTTGCCTTCATCCAATGCTATGGTGACCCTACCAAAAAAGTCCACCAGATTTAAAAGGCATAACCTTTCTTTAAGAAAGTTGAACTGTGATGGGTCCAGTGCTTGCAGGTTACCCATGTCCATGATGACTCTTTCCATGACCTAATTGTAGCCACCTTCCACTTCTTGGGCACAAAATCTGACTGTATGTTCCAGCTGAAAAGTGATTTAACCGGACCACATAACTCATGTTTCATGCTACTTATTAAGCATCCTGGGAAGTTATCAGAGCCAACTGACTGATTATGTTTGGCTCGGATGACTTGTTCCCTTATTACAGTTGGGTGGACTATGGTATGCAGCATTTCCTTTGGACTATCGGGGGGGGGGGGGGCAAATTTGAGCTGAACCTGTCAGCCAAAAGGTTGGCAATGGCATCTGGTTCAGTGTCATTTACAGTAAGTTCTGTGTAGTACTGTTGCATATTTCCCCTGAGGTTATGGGATGGGCATAGCTGTAGAAAGCCTTGCAGTTGTCCTTTGCCTGGAAAGCTATTTTTCCTCAAATTTAGCTTCTGGAATATTAATTAACCCTCTCAGCTGTTTATTTAGAGTTGTTAGGGGGCTTTTTGTATGTATGGTTTCATTCCTCCAAGGCTTGGCCAAAATTTTTTTTCACTTTTGCTGTATAACTGATTGACACTGTGATTCCAAGCAGGGTGGCTTATCTTTTATGTTTGTCTTATTCTTAATATAAGTGGGCACAGCTCATCTGATACAGCTATCAATATTTTATTTATTTATTTATTTAATTTATTTTACATTTGTTTATCAGGATAGTCCGACTGGAAACTTGTCCATTTTCAGCGGAGGCCCTGGGAGAAAAGTTCCAAATAAGGCTGTACAGAGATTTTGTAAATAGTATAGTATATATTTTGGTGTTTACTAGGTTTGGGGGTGGTTGGAATTTATCCATGGTGTCACTTAGAAGAGAAAGGTTATCCTTGGAACAGCACCCTAAAGGTTTTTGGTTTTGCTGGATCCCTGGATTTAATTTTTATTTTAAGTAATACTGCTTTATGTTCAGATCTGACGAGCGCAAACATTACACTGGGTGAGGAACATTGCCCCCCCCCATATTTGTGGGTATAAGGGTCAAGGACATTTGTACCTCTGGTTGGAGACTGGACCAACTGTTCCAGGATGTCGGTATTAAAGTTTAGGAATTGCTGGGCTTGTGCATTAGAAGTGGTGTTGGATTTCCAGTCTATACAGGGGTAGTTGGAATCCCCCATTAATATTGTATTGTGTTGAATATGAGGAACTCTAGTACACTGAGATAGGTAGTATGGATTTCCTGGGAAATGGAGAGGGGCGCATAGGTTGCAAGAATATGGTACAAGACCCGGGTTATAATGAGTTGCACATGTATGAGTATCAGTGGGTCATACACTTAAACTAATCTGGATGTGAGGTTGGTTTTAATACACAGAGACTCCTCCACCTTCAGTTCCCTCCTGTACAGTAACTGCTCTAAAGGTGTGAAAGGCATTATAAATTTGCATTGTTGGGGTACTCTCCAAGAATTTAAACCATGTCTCCCTAATTACACAGATGTCTACACTCTCTATGGAGAGGAAAGCTTGCAGGGAGTGGAGTTTCTTGTTAAGACTTCAAGCATTGAGCAGTACCACCTTCAGATATTCTTTCATAGGTCAGCTAAGTTGGGAGGTTTATCAATTTGGCATTGCCTAAAAATGGTACCATGGGGTGGAAAAGGTCTTTGCCAATATGTGAAAGCCTAGAGTGCATAAGTGCAGACCATCCCTGGCAAAGCAGCATGGTCTGTCAACCATGTCCTCTCTGGCTGTCAAATATTATATCCCCTTGAATGGACAGCAAAAGCTAAACCAATTATTTAAATCAATAAATCAATCATTTTCTGTTAGTAACACGGCATTATCTTTGGAGAAGGTAGTACACTGATCAGTGCTAGGCTCATACTTGCCTGAGACGCACAATCAGAGAGCTCGATCATGTCTCAGTTTAGGGAGGTATGTCTCAGGTCATTAACACCAGCATGGACTGTAAAAGGGTCATACTGATACCTGTGTTTCACTGATATGAGTTCCTGTGTGACTTGAGGGATACTAGCCCCAGAAAAAAAAGCTAACCATGTCTCTCTCCATACTCAGTCTGTTGAGGGAGACATCACTGTGCCTCACTACAGAATCACCAATGACCAAGAAATTTGGCTATACACTGGTTTGCCTTAAAGGCTTAGCAGTAGAGGCACTGGATACAGTGTTACATGATGGCTGAAGACCCTTTTTTGGATTGTGTTGCGCAGAAGTCTTAAGTGTTTTAGGAAAGTTGTCTGTAAGCACCTTAGCATGGGTAGTTTTAAGTATGGGGTCTTTACCCTGTGCAATAGGTGTGGTGCAAGTGTCATTGGCAACCTCTATAGGATTAGTTTTGGTTATATGAGGGTTTTGCCTCCAGAGTTAGTGTATTTACACCTCTTGCATACTCTAATCTGTTTTATTAAGAATAAGTGGGTTGTCAGTGTACATGAGGCAATTGTTACTATGCTCAAAATACCCATCTCAACTAGCCTAGCCCCAGAAAGAGAATCAGGAGTGCACATTCTCTCCTCCCAACAAATTCCAACACATGTGAGAGATGCAACCATATAACCAAACTGGAGGCTAAGCTCTCTCAACTCAGTACTGGCTTAAACCAGTCAGGAGGAGAAGGAAACCACACTCACTACAATTCCAGTCTCACATAGACCTACCACGACAGCAAACCAAACACATAAACACACAAAAACATACTCGGAGGCTCTAAATAAAAATCTGCCTAAGCAGCAGAGACCTCCAAAGCAGACACCCAAGCAACCGCTACCCCAAAACAAAACACGTGCAACACGTAGCTCACAACGCCAGTGTGCCGAACAGTCACAGCCCTTAAGGCTAAACAACACACCTGATACACTTGTAATAGGGGACTCTATCGTCAGGCACACTGATGTCCCGCTCACCAGGCTGAACAAGGAGAAGGTCATGGTGAGCTGCCTGTCGGGCGCTAGGATCCGCCACATAACACAAGCACTCAGGTCACTCCAAGGCAAGTACAAATATGACTCAGTCATTGTCCATGCTGGTGTGAATGACCTGAGACGTACCTCCCTGGACTACATGAAAGGAGACATAGAGGAGCTCTCTGAGCATGTAGCCCAGGCCGGTATGACCCTGACCTTGAGTAGCATCTTACCCTCACCAAGAATGATGCCATAATATGAAGACAAGATGATCAATTTCAACAATTGGCTTAAGTATTGGTGTCATTCAAAGGGGATCCAATGCCTGTCAGCCTGGGATGACATGCTCGACAAGCCACGATGCTTCGCTAGGGATGGCTTGCATCTGTCACCCCTGGGCTTTCGGATATTGGCAAAGGCTCTTGCTACCCCCATAGTGCCTTTTTTAGGCAAGGCTCAAAAGACAAACCCACCTCCATAAGTATCACAAGGGATAAGAAACTAAGAGTAATGCTACTCAACGCCAGAAGTCTAAACCTCAAGATGCACACACTCAAAACTCTCCTTAGCATGGAGAACATTGATATCTGTGCAGTAACAGAAACCTGCTTCAAGGCTCCCGAGAGCACCCCAGCACTACCAGGTTATACCTCATACCATGCTTTTCAGCCCCAAAACTTGGACTGAACCACAAAAGGAGGGGGAGTATCAATATTTGTCAAAGATACCCACACCTCCAGGTTGGTGGCACAGCACGAAGCATCAGAGACTATCCATGTGCAACTAACAGTGGGTAAAACTGCCTTCCAGTTTATAGCCTGCTAAAGACCACCCTCCAAAACCCGGGAACCCCACTCTCCAAACACCATTATATTGGGCAACTTCAACTACCCAAACATAGACTGGGAGCATTACTCTAGCTCCAACACCCTAGCCCAAAGGTTCCTAGAATTTATAAACTCAAATGCTATGGAACAACTTGTTACCACTCCCAAAAGAGGGGAAAATATACTGGACCTGATCATCACCAACATGGGGACTTTATGCTCCAGACCAGAAGTGTATCCCTCACTGGTAAGATCAGACCATAAACTAATCTCACTGGATATTCACATCCCGACCCCACCCCCTGCCCAGAAAACCACAGTGAAAAACTTCTCTAAAGCAAATTTCACACTCCTCAAAACCGAGGTGGAATCCTTCAAAGCCCCCGGGCCTGTGGAAAATACAGCCCAGACCACAGAATCCTTTATAAATGCATTCTATGAACACCTTCAGTAATGCATGGATCATGCAATCCCAAATAAAACCAAGACACAATCTTCCAAAGGCAGACGTCCTGTCTGGTGGACCCCAGCCATAAACAAACTATACAATAGAAGGAGGAAGCTACTACATGATAGAGCAAAATCAAAAAAAGGGAAGGCATCTCTGATCAGTATTAGCAAAAAACTACGGGCACTCATAAAATCGTCTAAGGCCAGCTTCGAGAGAAAAATTGAACAGGCCACTAAGGATAATCACAAGGCTTTCTTTAGTTATGTTAGTAACCTGGGTAGGAATTCCCAGATATGCTCAGAATTAGTCCAAAATGACAAAAAATACACCGAACCCACACACATTGCCAGCATGCTAGCTAAAAGGTTCAGCGCAAACTCCCCCCCCCACCAAAAGGGCAAATATCTATCCCAGCAGAGTGCTGCCCCCCTGACATCTCAGATGCTTAGGTAAGAGCCGCCCTCTCCAAAGGAAAAAACACAGCATCAATGGGACCAGACGGTGTCCCGGGCTGCGTCCTACATGAACTTCAAGAAGAGCTAAACCCAAACATAAAACTACTGTTCAATCTCAGCATTACTACAGGATATGTACCCAAACAGTGGCGTACAGCAACAGTGGTCCCTCTCCACAAAGGTGGTGCCTCAACGGATCCTGGAAACTATCGCCCCATAAGACTGACTGGCTTGATCTGCAAAGCTATGGAAAGGATTATCATGGACCTCATAAATAAAGATATTGGGGACCTACAGACACTGGATCCTACCCAGTTCGGCTTTGTTAAGGGCAGATCCTGCCTCTTAAACCTGGCCGATTTCTTTGAAACAGTCACCAAGGCCAATGACGAGGGGAAGGTGGTCTACACAGCCTACCTGGACCTCGCAAAAGCCTTCGATACAATACCTCACTCGGACATTATAGATAAGCTCACCAGCTTAAATATAAACCCCTATGTCACTAGATGGGTTGCAAACTGGCTCAAGGACAGAACCCACATGGTTAGAATTGCTGGAGCCATGTCAGACTCCAAACCAGTTACAAGTGGCGCCCCACAAGGCTCAATCCTGGGACCTCTCTTGTTCGGTATATATTTCTTGGAGGTACAGGCCAACACGGAAGGACTGTGGCTGACCAAATTCGCAGATGACTGCAAACTGGGTGCCATAATCGACTCTCCAGCCGACACAAGCATCCTCCAAAAGGGCCTCATAGAAACAGACAACTGGTGCCAGAGCCATGGCCTCAAGCTAAACGCCAAAAAGTGTATAGTCATCCCCTTTGGCAAAAACAAAGTGCCCACAAATTACCACATAGGTGGTAATCCACTAAGTACAGAAGAAGTAATTAGGGACCTGGGGACCCAAGTTGATAGCAATCTCTCATTTGACAACCACGTGGCCAAAGTGGTTAGAAAAACATTTTATACAGCCCACCTAATCATGAAGGGATTCACATCTAAATCAGGGGAGGTCATCGTGCCTCTTTACTCATCCCTCATCAGGCCCATAATTTAATACAATGCCCCTTTTGGGATGTACCTTAACAGACACCTGCAGCAACTGGAAAGACCCCAAAAGTACCTCACCAAAAGGATCAAAGGGCTCAAACAGATGCCATATGCTGCCCGGTTAAAGAAACTCCAGCTCTACTCAGTGGCATACCGCCTGTTCAGAGGCGATCTGTGCCTGACGTATAAAGCCATGTCCAACCCGGAATTAATGGACATGCTGCACCTCAGAAAATCCAAATCCCATCGAGCCACGCGCTTAAGAGACTTGAACCTCAGCACTGAAATAATTAGGACATGCAGGAGGGACAGATTCATAACCCAGAGGCTCCCTTCACTCTGGAATAAAATCCCAGTCCAGGTTAGGCAGAGTCCCTCATTGACTCTCTTCAAGAGGAATCTTGATGAGTGGATGGGAGATCGTAGGTTTACCCCGGGTATCACTTCTGTGTCACTGTTAGACAGAGGTGCAGTATACTAACCTCGAAAAAGGGCATAGCAAAATTAATTTAAAATGGGTGGCGAAAACCAAACACACTCTGGCTAGGCTTATAAATGCCCTAGGGCAGATAGCCTAGTATGAACCTATGAACATTCATGGCTACTGACCTACTAGAGAGGAATGACAGAATTTTAACTAGTGAACAAGTCAGTAAGACAAGGAACCTGATAACCAATGCTCAGCTAGGCTCAAGCTAGATGCTCTAGTAGCTAAAAATTCTATCTAGACAGTAAAGGCATTTTAAGGGAAAAACACTGCAAGAGTGTCTACACAGATTACAAGAGGGAATTACACTGCGAGATATCAGCAATTATACAGATCACTGCTAGGCACTGCTATGTGGAGAAGCAGCAGTTCTAACTAAATACCATAAAGAAAGGTAAAAAAGTACATATATTCAACAGAAAAACATTCTTCTCAAGTAGCTTGGTTGCCCAACACCCCTGGCACAGAGATAACAATTTTTAGACAAGCTAGCCTTCTAGCCAATCAAGTAAATTTACAGTAAGACTTAAAACAGCAATTCCCAGCTCCGTCGGGTGTAGGCAATCCTCTGCTGCCACAAGAGTCTAGACCACAGACATTCCTAGCTGTGAAATAACTGTTTGGAGCCCACTAGCTTAAACCATAACAAAGACACTAAACAGGCACAATAAGCCTTTACCGGTGATTCCCATCTCAAAAGGGTGGAGGTTACCCTATCCAACCACAAGAGTGTAGACCACAAGCACTTAAAACAGAAGTAAGCCAATTTTAGAACAGACACAATAAGCCTTCAACCAGCAATTCCCAACTTAGAAGGGTATTAAGCTACCTCTGCTGCCACACAAGTGTAGACTACGAACCTTCCTTAGGTAAGATAACTAGCTTGGAGCCCAAGTGCTTAAATCAGAACTAAGAAGCTTAGAAAAACTGATACAATGTAATCAGGCTACTAGCAAGTAGCAATAAATGCAGCAGATTAAGAATGAGCAGCAAAACGCTAAATATAGTAGGAAGAAGCAAACATACAGTAAAAGAAGCTATTTTTTTCAGTAAGTGAGAAGGTAGGAAACAAGACAATTCAAGTTTAAGACTGGGGGGGGGCTTTCCAGTTGAGTTTCAGAACTCAGTAGAATGAGGTGATGAAATAAGACTCTAAGGAGTATCCAAGATCAGATTTATAGTAGGGGTGGGCAACTCAAATGCTATTAAGTTTAAAAGCAGAACAGCAGCTGGGCTAATTAGCTGGAAGTTATTCACTGTCTGCAAAATAATTATTTTCTAACTGACCCTACCCAAGACCTCAACTCCAAAAAGAACAAAACATTTAAAACAAAATGCAATATAAGAAAATAAGTAGTAACCAAACCTTAAAAATAACTCAAAGCAAATACCAACAAAGATCTGCAATAGGCTAGCATAGAGCAGCAAGTCAAACAAACTATACAGCTAAATAAAGATGCCACTAAATATTTTTTATTAAATGAGGAATGTTATTTCTCAGCTCTTCCCACTAATTAGCTGGATGTTGGAATCAACAATACTCCCTTTTCCTGATACTTCACTGGAGTTTCAAGTACCCAAATCACAAGGAGGATAAATTACAAGCCAAAAAAGCGGGGAGAGCAGGACAAAAATCATACTGCTGGTGCCCGAAGAGGCAAAAAGAAGTTATGTATCTACCATAACCTTCCACGTTGGTTGTCTTCATCTCGCCTTCTTTCGGAGCGGATCCTCGGCTCTGACTCGGCAATCTTCTACAGCTCGAGAGCTGTTTACTGGCTCAAGGCTACCCCTTATCCCATGATGCCTAGCGATAGCTACCCAGACCACATTTGAAATCGCTAACCCCAGACATAGCCAGAGAATCAACCTGTCCAAACAAACAGGATGAGCATACCTGTCACACTCTCTTAGTCAGTAGAGGAAACAAACCAGAGGACACTCAGCCAGTGAAACCAGAACTCCTCTCGGTCTAATAGGACAGGGGGACTGAGGGTGGGAAGCAAGAAAGAAGGCGAGATGAAGACAACCTACATGGAGTGTTATGGGAGGTACATAACTTCTTTATGTTAAGTTGTCTATCTTGCCTTCGTTCTTGCTGGTTGGGACAGCATCCCTAGCACCTACAATCGTGGGTGGCTCATTGGAACAGACTCTTCAGAACAGTGGAACCAAAGTCAGCTCTGCTCCTGGAGACCATATCGAGCTTGTAATGAGAAATAAAGGTATGAGGATTTGCCCACGTAGCAGCTGCACAGATAGAATCCATGAGCAACCTAGATTGGAAGGCTACAGAGGTGGCCAAGGCCCTAGTAGAATGACCTTTCGGTTTGATAGGTAACTCTTTGTTTCTTAATTGATAAATGAAAGTAATAATGTGAGACAACCACCTGGATACGGTCACCTTGGAAACTGGGAGACCTTGTTTGCCTAGAGCATAGGAAAGGAATAGTTGGTCCGACTTCCTTATTTCCTTAGTCCTGTGCAATAAAAACACAATTGTCTATGAACGTCCAATTGGTGTAATTTGTATTCTGTCTTGTTGGTGTGGTTAGGGTAAAACACAGGAAGGTCTATAGATTGGTTTAAATTATTTTCTGAGCAGACTTGCTAAAGAAACGAAGGATTAGTCCTCAGAGCAACCCTGTCCTTATGAAAAACCAAGTATGGAGGATGAACACATAGTGCCTGAAGTTCAGAGACGCGTCTGGCTGAAGTAATAGCTACCAGAAAGAGTGTTTTCCAAGACAACAACTTAATGGAGCAGGACGGTGCTGGTTCGAAGGGGGGCAGAATTAAGAAGGTTAGTACCAAATTAAGGTCCCATGGAGGAGGGGGATCTCTCACTGGAGGTCTAAGGAGAGTAGTCCCTCTTAAAAAGGCTTTACAGAGCTTAGGAGACATAATGTTTGAATTTGACAACCCAACATGAAAGTTAGAAATGGCCGCCAATTGAACCCTGATTGTAGCAGAAGCGGACCCAGAATGAAAAAGTTGTGCTAGGAATTCCAAAATTTCATGGACTGGGGCTGAGAAGGGATCTATGTTCCTAGCCTCTGCCCAACAAGAAAAAGGTTTCCATTTGCTAGCATAAGTTTTTCTAGTTGTGGACTTGTGAGAGGAGACAATAATCTCACGTACGGCCGGGGTAATGTTGGGAAGCCTGGCTAAGGTTGGAAGTGGAGCAACCAAGCTGTGAGCTGGAGTGTTTGGAGGGATTGATGCAGCCCGCCTGATTGATGAATCAGTAGGTCTGGAATTGGATCCAGAGTCCAGGGCTGATCGAGAAGATAATGGTGCAGGAATGGAAACCATATCTGTCGAGGCCAGTAGGGGGCAATGAGGATCATTTTGCAGCCCAACGATATTGCTTTCTGTATGAGTTTTGGAAACTGGGGAAAGGCATAAAGAAGTCCCTGAGGCCACTCGTGGACTAGAGCGTCTCTGGATGAGTAACCTGGAAGCAGAAGAAGGGAGAAGTAGCTGCTGCATTTGCTGTTGAAGGGGGTGGCAAAAGGATTGCAGCAAGGCTGAGATAAGATCCGCAACTACCTGATTCAGAGACCACACGTGAGGCATGAAAATAGCTCTGCTGAGCCTGTCCGCTATGATGTTGGACCTCCCAGGGATGTGCGTCACAATCAGAAATCGTTGGGAGGAAATCGCCCACTGCCAGAGTCTGAGTGCTTCTCGACATAGGGGGTAGAACCTGGTTCCGCCCTGCTTATTGTTGTACCACACCACTGACATGTTGTCCATTTGGATTAAAATGGTCTCAGAAGGGAGAGAGTCCTGAAGAGCTTTTGCAACGCTAGGAGCACGGCTGTAATTTCTAAGACGTTTATATGTAGATGGTACTCGTGAGGCTGCCAAGTGCCTTGGACTGTCCTGCCCTGATAATGCCCCCCTCCCCCACCCTATCAGGGAGGCATCTGTGGTCACTGTGGCAACCGGAGGGGGCTGAATGAAGGGTCTGCCCTGAGTCACTACTGGGGAGACCATCCACCAGGAAAGGTGCCTTTTGCATGCTTCTGTAATCATGATCATGTCAGACATGGGCAGCTCTTGAAAAGAACACTGTGTGAACAGAAGTCACTGAAGGATCCTCATGTGAAAACGAGCCAGTGGGATTAGAAGAATTGCCGCTGCCATGGAACCCAGAGTTTGAAGGGTGAACCTGACTTGGATTCTTTTGCTATGCATTACAATTTGTACTTGCTGGCGAATTGTAGACACCCTTTCTGGCGGTAGCCTTGCGGCTATGTCCCATGTGTCTAAGTCTGCTCCTATATAGGTGATAGATTGACATGGCAACAAGGCAGATTTTTCGAAGTTTATTGCAATTCCTAGCTGAGAGCAGATTGTGACTGTGTAGTCCCTGGCTTGCATAAGTTGATGCCTAGTAGTAGCACTGAGGAGCCAGTTGTCTAGATATGGAAACACCTGGAATCCTAGACGTCTCAGGTGAGCACTGACCACTGCCATACATTTGAACACCCTGGGGGCTGTGGTGAGACCACAGGGAAGAGCTCTGAACTCGTAATGGCTGGCTCCCAGCTGGAAGCGAAGAAATCTCCTGGAGCACCTGTCCATTTTGATATGGTAGTACGCATCCTGAAGATCTATGGAGCACATCCAATTGTTCTGACCCAGAAAGGGTAGAATGGACTGTAGCGTGACCATCCGAAACTTTGTTCTTTGAACAGACCTGTTTAGTCTGCTGAGATCCAGAATCGGTCTCCAGTCCCCTGTCTTTTTGGTACCAAAAAGAACCTTGAGTAAGTTCCGGATCCGTGTTGGTCTGCCGAGACTTCCTGGATGACTTTTTTTCTAGCAGTTTTGAAACTTCTATGACTGCTTGGTCCCTCAGATTGGGTGGAACATCTGGAAGGGATTTCCTTGACTGTAAGGGGGGTTGAGAGAAGGGAATTTTGTAACCTCCGGATATAATGGACCGTACCCCATTTGTCTTGCGTTAAATTCTACCAGGCTTTTGGGTACAGTGAAAGTCTTCCCCCGACTGCCTCCAGAGGCGGGCAACACTTCAGGGATGCTGAAAGGGCTTATCAGAGAAAGATTCTCTGTTGCCCTGGTTCTGCGGACCCCTTCTGCCATGAGGGCGGTGTCTGTTGTTGTTGTCCCCCCCCCCCGCCCCTGGAGGAAAAATCTCTACGTGTGTCAGGCGAGGCTCCCTGGGATTTTCGGAACCATATTTTACCACTCTTCTGACCCTTGGGGTATGGTTTGGAAGGAGTGGAAAAACGGACTCCCACAGCAGAGAGAGTCTTGCCTTCTTGCTCACACCTAGTCAAAGTGTCTTTCACCTGTGGTCCAAAAAGAAAGGAACCATCAAAGGGGGTGTTGGTGAATGACGCTCTAAAGGGTTCCGCAAAATTACACAGCCACATCCATGCATGCCTCCTAAGGGCCACACACGTACCTGCAGCTCTACTCGCACCATCGGCTACATAGGAAATGAGCCTCATGGAGGAGTTGACTACAGAATTAAGCGTCGCCAGCTGGGAAGCCACTTTAGCTTGAGCCCATTCAGTTAATGGATCTTGAAGGGTATCTCTGAGCTCTTTAAGGAGATCCCTCTGAAGCTGGGTAAAATGGCTTAAGTAGTTCAGTGACCTCATAGAAAAGGTCGCTAAAGCAAACATTCGCTTTCCTTATCTGTCCATGGTCCTAGACTCCTTGTTAGGAGGATGGACAGACGAAGAGGTCTCCACTAACTCTTTTTGGTGGCTGCTGCTACCACCATGGCATCAACAGGAACACCTTTGGTAAGGACCTGCTTATCATGGGGTGCTGTGATGAACTTGCCAGGTCTCCTCGGAGTTGATTCCACTGTATCCGGAGCTGACCAAGCCTTTCTGAGCCACCACTGACATAAGTGGATCGAAAGGCGGAGAAACCCAGGAGGTGGAAGGTCGGGAACCGAACGCATCCAGGAATACAGACTCATCCTCAGTAGGGGCTAGGGGATTCCAGTTCCCCCTCTGCTTAAGCATTTCTAGGATGTCCGAAAAGGAAACATCTCCAGAGGGGGATCTCGGGGACCCTTCCGAATCATCTAAGTCTGTATCAAAAGTGACAAACTCAGGGGAGTCAATGTGCTTCCTCTTGCACTTCTTCTAATGAGGGGGCTCCTCTGAATTATCAGGGGAGGCCTCGGAAGAAGAAGAAATACCCAATGGGGTGTCCTAGAGCACCGGTTCCCTACGTTTGGGGTCTGGGGGAGGAGCAGAGGTTGGCACAGGCACTACAGGGGACGGAGCCGGTGGGGCCGATAGTGGAGCTGACTCAGTAACCAGCACACTCCTCATGACATCGAAGGTGTCCCCTGCCATGATGCAGAGAAGGCTACTGTTCCGAGGAAATCTGAATCCTCCGCACCGAGAGGGACGGCTCCAAGGCCGATGTAGGAGCCGAGCTCACCTGTGCCAAAGCTCCGAGAGGGAGAACAGGGTCGGACAAGGTCCGATGCCACTCACACCCTCAGAGCCAACAAGGGAGCCCCGGCACCCTGATCCCTAGATGGATGGCACCATCGAGGGAATTGGAGCTGACGACGGAACCAAAGGTGATAGAGTTATCAGAGCCAACGGTTCCACTACTCGAACCCCAATGAACTCCAGCTCCGAGCTCAATGGAGTCGGAGGAGGAACATCGACAGAAGTGGACGGAGCCGACACCTGTTGAGGAGGGCTGAACAACATCTTGGCAAGTGCCTGCGACTTTAGCAACATACTGACCATTCTCTCCACGTCGTGATCCGACAGCCTAGAGGATCAAGAGGAGTGAGAAGATCTGTGACTGCGCTTGCTCTGAAGCAGGGGAGACTGAGGAGCTGAATGTATTGATTCCAAAGAAGGGGACCTCAGCCTCTTGTGGCTCCGTGAAGGCTCCGAAGTTTCTGATGGAGCCGACAGGGAGATAGTCTTATCAGCTCCAGCCGGAACCGAAGTAGCAGGTAGAGCCGACGGCTTGGTATGTTTAGGGGATTTCACAGGCTGAGTCTTGGCCAGTGAATCCTGGGGCTTTAAAAGACCGCTAAGAATAAGCTTATTCTTACGCTCCCGCAGAACACTTGGACTACATGCATGGCAGATAGAACAAGAGTCCTGCAGGTGCACAGCGCCTAAACAATAGACAAAAGAAGTGTGCCCATCTGTCAGAGACATTTTCTGACAGCATGTCACACTTCTTGAACCCAGACACTTTGGATTCTTTTGACATCCTGTAACAAGAAATACAACAATAGCCAACAAATCAAAATACAGTCTACAGAAAAACACAGTATACTACAGACTAAAGCTAAAGTTTTTTTTTTTTTTTTTTTTTTTTTTAAAAAGGAAAGCCTCTAACTTAAACAGCTAGCCTATAAAGAAGGTAGAAGGAAAGCCGCTAACCTGACAAGAAAAGGATAAGGAGGGGGGAGGGGGAGAACTCTCTAAATTAAACGAGTTCTACAAGAAAGGGAAGGAAGCTACAAATGCACACTTAGCTAACACAACAAAAATAAGACTAAAAGTTAACAATAACCCCTAGGAAAAAGACTATTTCTAGTAAAAAAAAAAGTTCTATAAAGAAACTTTATATGAGCCTGAGCCAGAAAAACGACACCTCGCAGCTAAAGTGGCAAACAAGATCTGGGTAGCTATCGCTAGGCATCATGGGATAAGGGGTAGCCTCAAGCCAGTAAACAGCTCTCGAGCTATAGAAGATGGCCGAGTTGAAGCCGAGCATCAGCTCTGATCCCAACCAGCAAGAACGAAGGCGAGACAGACAACTTAACATCATATGCTACATGAATGGTGGTGGAATTTAAATAATACAAACCTGAACTTTTAATGTTAAAATGTTGACAGCATTGCTCCATACAAATGTTAATACTAAGGAGGCCACATAAAGACCTTACACAGGACTGTCAAGCCCTGCTGCATTTCCACTCAACTATTTTTAGAGCTAGAGCTCTACAAACTAACTCTATTTTTAGAGGTACATGTCCCTATATCCTTCTATAACTCTGACATTGTACTCCTAACAGAGACCTGGCTCAAGCCCCACATCAAAGATACCACCATAGCCCCTCCTGGTTAAAACATCCTTAGATGTGATCAAATAGTTAAAAGAGGCGGGGGCATTGCCCTGCTTTACAGGCACAACCTTACTCTCCAACAAATGTGTAAAGATATCCCCACTTTTGGCTATGCAGAAACCCTGTTCGCAAATATAAAATGAAACCAGCAGAAACAACTCAACTTTATGGGTATGTACTTACCACCAGGTGACAATACTGCCACATTAGAGTCCATTTTACATTGGACTTCCACCGCCCTCCCTCAGGAGACAGTTATCCTGGGGGACTTCAACACTGATTGGGCCTCTATCATGGCATCCTACCCGAAGTACCATTTAAAACTATTTAACTTCACACAGCTTATCCAAACCCCCAACCGTATAGACAATCACCAAAAAGCAATCCATATTAGACCTGATCCTAACTAACAAGCCTTCATCTGCCAGTATATCTGGTACGTTACCAGACTGCCTCAATGATCACCTTCCCACATTCACACTGACAGCACACAAAACCCATAAACCTCCCCCCCATCCTACTTTCTATCTGTAGTTCCAAAAATTTCCTACCAAACTAATTCAACGCCTCAAAAAAAAAAAAAAAAAGGTCACCTCTTAACACTCTACCATCAGATGAAGCTGTGGAGTACTTTAATACTACATTCTTGGATATCCTTAATCTTATGGCCCCACAGTGTATAATTTGTACTAAAACCAACCCAGCCCCCTGGATCTCAAAGGACACAAGAGCCCTACTCAAACAACGAGACACAGCTTGGACAACCTGATGTACCAACAAAGCAAGTACAAATCGAAAATACTTCCTAGAGCTCAGAAACAAAGAAAAAAATCAAATATGCAATAACAAAAAAGTTGTTATATCCAGCTACAAAAAACTCTCAACAACAATCCACACAAATTCTGGTCCACAATCAACCACATTCTCCAACCAGGCAAAAATCACCTCCCCAAGCCCTAACACTGAAGGTGATATCAATGATATTGCCACCCAGTTTAATGACCATTTCACCTCCTCCATCCAAAAGTTATTCAACTATTTCCCCACTACTACTACAAATACCCCCAAAATACAAAACTGTCACCATAAGACCAACTCCCAATTCTCTCTTAAACCAGTTCCAAATGACCTAATTTGTAAACACCTTGCCAAATTGAAACCCACTATTCTCACTGCTGATAAACTCCCTGCTGATTACCTCAGGATTGCCGCCTCTGCCATCGCCTACCTTATTTTCATACTCATCAATAAATCCATAGCTGAACACGCTATCCCCTCTCTGGAAATTTTCTTACATCGTCCCCCTACACAATGGTGGTTCCTCGACACAACTTAGTAATTATCGCACCACAGATGTACTACCTCCCCTATCAAAAATCTAAGAAAAATGTGTACACACCCAACTACTGAATCATCATCTTCAATATAACCTGCTAGCAAATTCCCAACATGGATTTCAGCCAAACCATAATACCACCTCTGCCCTTATACCCTTTACTGACCATGTCAACCAACAAAGAAAACTTAGTATATGTTGTCTTCCTAGACCTAGGTTCATAGGTTCATAGATTAGTACTAGGCTAATTGCCTTTGCGAGCCATTTTAAGCCTAGCCAATTATCCACCTGTGAGATTCAAACCCTGTACCTTGTGTTTGTAAGACAAACACCTTAACCATTAGGCCACCCTCCCAACCGTCAAAGACATTTGACACAGTATCCCACTGCAAATTACTATCGACTCTCACTGAGCTCAGTCTGGACAACTCCTCTCTGCTGTGGTTTAAAAATTATCTGTCACTCTGGCAACAAGCTGTTAAAATGACATAACTCTCTCTCCTCTCCTCCCAGTGGAGCAAGGTGTTCCGCAAGGATCCATTTGTGATCTCTTACTGTTTTCCATCTTTACCAATAACCTCCTCATGGCTACCCAACAAACTAATATAGTACAGTATGCTGATGACACCACCATTATTTGCTCACCCCCCTCTCTGCAATTACTCCAAGACAGAACCCAGGAAGCCTTCACTACTATAGAAAAATGGCTAAATTCCTCCTAACTCATACTAAAACCATCTAAGATCCAACCCATGATCTTCCACCCACCCAAAACGTTCACCCCTACCTCACCATTCTTAGCATCCTCCAACAATACCCTTATCACACCAGTAACTCAAGCCAAGCTACTAGGTGTAACTATTGACCAAAACCTAAAATTCGACAAACATATAGCACTAACAATTGCCAAAGTTCATAAAAAATTAGGTTCACTCTACCACTGCAAGAGCTTCCTCACACAGGAATCCCGAATCACTCTCTCTCATACCCATCTACTCTCCATCTTACTATACACTTCCCCAGTTCTAACTAACCTAAACAAATCTGACCTCCTGAAACTATCTACCTGTTATAATAAAATCTCAAAATTTGCAACCAATGCTAAGTTTTGTTCTCACCACTGCCTCTCCTTAATCCAACTAGGATGGTTAGAACTCCCTAACCAATCAACTTCTCCTGACCCATCAACTGCTATACCAACCAATACCTCCCTACTGACTGTTACCAATTGCTTACATAGTTCAGGCCAATCCCTTTATTCCTATGCAGTTGCTAAGGCCTGGAACTCTCTACCCCCTGACATTAGATGTCTAAATAGTAAACATACCTTCAAATCCCTACTAAAAGATCTCCTATCCAAAACTTTGATATGTTCCTGTACAGAACCAGACTAATTTCATCCGTTTCTGAGTTTCAACATCCCTAGATCACAGATGCACTGTTCAGTTTCATTTAGTGCATAGTACTGTGAACCAGGTGTTTAGGCCACCTTTATAGTTATGATTTCTAATTTATGACCTTGTTTGTCTATGGACACATCTGTTTGTATTTATGTTCAAGCAACCGTACATTTGTTTTACAATATCTTGTTTAATTTGTTACTCAATATTTTAACCACTGTATGCTGCATCATTTGTAAAACTCTGATTTTACTCCTTTTATATGTTCTATGCTCTTTTTTACTTTTTTTATTTATTTTATTTATTTATTTAACAATTTATTAACAGGAAAGTCCAACTTGGAACAAAGCCAATTTTCAGCGGAGGCCCGAGGAGAAAGGCTCCAGATGCATGTCTTTGTAATGTGGGAGGAAACCGGAGCACCCAGAAGAAATCCACACGAATGCAGGGAGGACATGCAGACTCTGCACAGAAGGCATCCCAGCCAAGAATCGAACCAGATAACCTCTTGCTGTGAGGCGACGCTACCGCTGCACCACTGCGCTATCCAAAATGTACTTAATGTATTAAATGTACTTAATAGCTATGGTTATATCATTTTTTATTACTTTTATAATTTTTTTACTATGTATCTGGAGCTTTTCTCCCCAGGCTTCCGATGAAAACAGTCACATTGTGTCCAGTCGGACTTACCTGGTAAACAAATGGAAAATAAATAAATACATACATACATGCATACATTTTTCCCCTCTACATTTTTCTTTCTTAAACATTTGCTTACAAGGTTGCCAGACTGGTCCAGTAAACCCTTTTCAGCCACGACACCAGTGTAATAGAAATAGGAAAAAAAATAAAAATCATAATAGAACACATAACAGACACATGTAAAGTACTAGTCACCTAGCCTACATCTGAAAAGGGGGGGGGGGACAGCAAAAGTACAACTGGGTATCAGACACATGCCATTTTATTATACAGTTCCTGAAGCAAGCAAAACAATCCTTTTAAGCTTAATTAGTTTTTATATTAGAAAAATAACTTACCTGTTTATTTAGATGGTGCCCAACAGAGTCTGCTAATGTTCCTATGGCATCATACAATATAAGGAGGTTTTTATGTTGATACTTGCTAAAGGCAAAAACCAGTGTATCCAATATGTAAGCCAAATATGGCACTAGTTCTGTGCATGCTTCTTCTTCTAGGGTAGCAAAGGCACTAAAATGAAGAACAAGTTACCAAATTAATGAAAAAACATCCCTATTAATCCCCAAGAAATATTTAATTTACAAGAATAGGATAGAAGAATCAAAAATCTAAAGGAAATGTAATGCTAAACTAATATGGCAAACTGAAATACCCATTCTTTAAAATGGGTATGTGAACAATACCTTAAATTACTACACTAAGACTATAGAATTTATTATCTGCACACTGTTAACAGCAGAACAAAATCACACAAGAAAACATTAAGTAACTACAATGCCAAGCAAATGACAGCACAAAGCACAAGCAAAATATAAACAAAAATTGGTGCAACAAAAGACAACTTTATGCACACTTAATGCCAAAACAGAGTCAAACCAAGGAGTAAGACAAGCAGATTAAAATCATGACTAATACATTAGATTTTAAAACCCACAAAATGTTAATGGAGGTTGTTAAAAGGGAAATCCTGTTCCCACAATGTGCAGTGACCTCAACATTGGTTACATTGACAAAATGGTAAAGGTTCCTGCATAGGAAAGTATAGTTATGCAAATTGCACTTACCCATAACATTAAATGTTTTGAATTCCTCACAGCTGAGGTAGTCTTTATGCCATATACAGTGGATACAAAAAGTGTGCACACCCCTGTTAAAATGCTAGGATTTTGTGATATAAAAAATGAGACCACAATAAATCATTTCAAAACTTGTCCGACCTTTAATGTGATCTATAACATGTACAATTCAATTGAAAAACAAATCTGTTAGGGGAAAAAATATAAAAAATAAAAAATATACAATAAGCTGGTTGCATTAAGTGTACACACCCTTAAACTAATACTTTGTTGAAGCACCTTTTGATTTAATTACAGCATTCAGTCTTCTTGGGTACACACCTGCCATCAACTAGAGAGACTCAGATTAAACCCAAAGTTCAGCTGTCCTGTAGGATTTATCTGACATTTGCATAATTGCCTGCTACAGCAAAAGCCATTGTTCGCAGACAGCTTACAAAGCATCAAAGGGATCTCATTGTTGAAAGGTATCCATCAGGAGAAGGGTACAAAAAATTTTCCACAGCATTGGATACACTACGGAACACAGTGAAAACAGTTATCAAAAAGTAAAGAAAATATGGGACAACGGTGAAACTGCAAAGAACTAGATGTCCCTACAAAACTGATGAAAAGACAGACAAAAACTGGTCAGGGAGGCTGCCAAGAGACCTACAGCAACACTGAAGGAGCTGCAGGAATTTCTGGCAAGTACTGGTTGTGTACTACATGCGACAACAATCTCCCATATTCTTCTCATGTCTGGACTACGGGATAGGGTTGCAAGACAGAGGCCTTTTCTTACACAGAAAAACATCCAGGACAGACTAAAATTTGCAAAACAATACATCAAGTCTCCCAAAATCATGTGTGAAAATGTGTCATGGTCTGATGAGGCCAAGGTTGAACTTTTTGGCCACAATTCCAAAAGGTACATTTGGCGCAAAAACAACACTTCGCACCACCAAAAGAAACCATCCCCACGGTGAAGCATGGGGGTGGCAGTATCATGCTTTGTGGTTGCTTTTCTTCAGCTGAAACTGGTGCTTTAGTCAAGGTGGAGGGAATTACAAACAGTTCCAAATACCAGTCACTTCTGGCCCAAAACCTTCAGATATCTGCTAGAAAGCCGAAGATGAAGAGGAATTTCACCTTTCAACACGACAATGACCCCAAGCATACATCCAAACCAACAGAAGAATGGCTTCACCAGAAGAAAATGAAAGTTTTGGAATGGCCCAGCCAGAGCCCAGACAAATCCAATAGAAAATCTGTGGGGTGACCTGAAGATGGCTATGCACTAGAGATGCCCTCGCAATCTGACAGATTTGGTGCACTTTTGCACGGAAGAGTGAGCAAATATTGCCAAGTGAAGATGTGCCATGCTGCTAGACTCCTACCCAAGAAGACTGAATGTTGTAATTAAATTAAAAGGTGCTTCAACAAAATATTACTTTAAGGTTGGCACACTTATGCAACCAGCTTATTGTACGTTTATTTTTTATATTTTTTCCCCTAACAGATGTTTGCTTTTCAAATGCATTGTTCAGGTTATAGGTCACATTAAAGGTGGGAAAAGTTTTGACATGATTTACTGTGGTCTCATATTTTTATATCACAAAAACCTGGCATTTTAACAGGTGTGTATATATGTTTTATAGCCAGTGTAGGTTGATTCATGCATAGGAAATAATTCACCAGCTTCAAACAGTTCCACCCTCCCCCTATACCTTCACTCTTGTCTGCTGAATGGATAACTCCAAGAGGGGCTATCTGAGATCAGTAAAGATTTTGTTAGGACTTGCTTGCCTATACAAACAGAGAAGCCTAACATTCCTGAAACAACTGACCAATATTAACAAGGGAACATATAAAGTAGATACAAACACAACCCTACTTTATTCCCCAACTACAACAATTCACAAGAGTAGAGGGACGAAGGCTGGGTACAGCTAATGCAGCTGTGAATTTGAACATCTACTGTTATGGGTAAATGCAACTTATGCCACTGTACCACGATAATTATTCCCAATGCTTCAGTAGCCTCTAAACTATATAGACTGACTAACAAAACCTATCCAACCTGGGAGGAGGAAGGATATGGATCTAGGAAACCACAGAGAATGGTCTTAGCAAAGCTAGACCTCTAAATGGATTTGTAAAAACATGTACAGAGGACCACTAAACTGCCACTAGAACGCTTTTAGATTTCATCCCAATCCAGTATGAGATCAAAGACAAGGCTCTAGCAGAATGTGCCTTGATACTGCCTGGAATGGCATTAAAATGGTGGGAATACAGAAAGTAATAACTGAGGACAACAACCTGGAAAGTGTCTGTTTAGACGCAGCATATCAAGAAGTTATGTACGCACCATAACGTTCGATGTATGTAGTCCATCTCGCCTCACATTCTTACCTGTGGGTTTGGAGCCGAATATCGGCTCCGACTCGGCCTATTTTACTAGCTCAAAAGTCTCTGATTGGCTGGGCTAAGAGGGTATCCCATGGTACACTGCTCCATATCCTCAGATCTAGTTTGCTGCTAACAACATAATTACTTCATACATACCTCGCATCCATACAAACAAAAAACTATCCAAAGGGACTCTGCAGGAGACAACCTAACTTCCAAATCCTCCAGGCAGGGGGAAGGCGGGAGGGTAAGTAAGAATATGAGGCAAGATGGACTACATACATTGAACGTTATGGTGAGTACATAACTTCTTGATGTTATGTAGTCCTATCTCGCCTACATTCTTACCCGTGGGACAGCATCCCTAGCACCTACATCCTGGGTGGCTCATAGGAAAATACTCCTGAGAACTGTGGAGTCAAATGAAGATCTGCCCCTGGAAACCATGTCCAATTTGTAATGAGAAACAAAGGTGTGAGGAGAAGCCTAAGGAGCTGCAGCACAAATATCATCCATTGACAATCTAGCTTGATAGGCTGTGGATGTGGTGACTGCTCTTGTGGAATGGGCTTTTACTGGAAAAGGCAAATTTTTACCTGCTGTCTGATAGATGAAGGAGATACAGCTAGCTATCCATCTAGAGAGCGTGACCTTGGATACCAGAGAACCAAACCGTTTTTTCGAAAAAGAGACAAAGAGTTGGTCAGATTTCTGGATATCTTTTGTCCGGTGTAGATAGAAGCGTAACCGTCTATGTACATCCAATTGATGAAATCTGAATTCTGCCTTGTTAGAAAAGTTGGGGAAGAAAACCGGCAGCTCAACAGACTGATTCATATTAGACACAGGAGCCACTTTGGGAAGGAATGATGGGTTTGGTCTAAGAGAGACCCTATCTTTATGGAAGATCAAATATGGGGGTTTGATGGAGAGGGCTTGAATTTCGGAGACCAGCCTCGCTGAAGTGACTGCTGTTAAAAATGCTGTTTTCCATGTTAAACATTTTAACTCACAGGTAGCTGCAGGCTCAAATGTTGGAAGAGTGAGGGTTTGAAGAACAAAATTGAGGTCCCAGGGCATGACAGGTTGGGATACTGGGGGACAAAGTAATAGAGTACCTTTAAGGAATGCTTTACATAGTCTGTGTGCCGTAAGGCTAGGTTCATTGGTCACGTAGAAGTTTGATATAGCCGCCAGCTGAACTTTGATGGTGGCTGATGCGGACCCTTGATAGAACAGCATAGACAAAAACTCCAGAATCAAATCAATTGGAGCCGTGTAGGGATCAATGCCTCTAGAATGAGCCCAGAGAGAGAACCTTTTCCATTTGCTAGAGTAGATTTTTCTAGTGGATGGTTTATGAGAGGACGATAATACATGGACCACTTCTGGTGAAAAATTGTGATGTCTGACTAATGATGGAAGTGGAGTAGGCAGGCTGTCAACCGGAGTGTCCTTAGAGTGGGGTGGAACTGTCCCATGTGCATCAGTAAATCTGGAAGAGGTTGCAGAATCCAAGGAGTATCCACAATGTAAGGTTGAAGGAAGCGGAACCATACCTGACGAGGCCAGTGTGAGGCAATCAAAATCTTTCTGCTTCCCAAGGATTGTGCTTTCTGAATCACCCTTGAGAGAAGGGGAAACGGAGGGAAAGCATAAAGCAAACCAGAGGGCCAATTGTGAGCTAGGGCATCCCTGGGTGATTTCCCCCGGTGGGGGGATCAGCGAGTAGTAGTTGCTGCATTTCACATTGAGAGGGCTGGCAAAAAGGTCGCAGCAAGGCTGACCCCATCTGCTGAAGATTCGCTCTGCAACCAGGCGATTCAGGGACCACTCATAGGGCATAAGAATTGCCCTGCTTAGCTTGTCCGCTATTACATTCCTCGGAATGTGCGTTGCCACCAGAAACCATTGGGAAGCTATTGCCCAATGCCACAAGTGCATGGCCTCTCTGCATAGTGGGTAAAATCGGGTTCCCCCCTTGCTTGTTGAGATACCACACTACTGACAAGTTGTCCGAGTGTATCGCAATAGTCCCTAGAGGGAGAACTCCTTGAAGTGCCTGCAATGCAAGAAGCACTGCTCTCATCTCCAGGACGTTTATGTGCAGATGTATCTCATGCTCCTGCCACGTGCCTTGGACCGTCCTGCCGAGATAATGCCCCCCCCCCAATCTGGGAGGCGTCTGTGGTCACCGTGGCAACATGGATGGTTGGAACAAAGGTCTTTCCCCCGTTCAAGTTGTTGGTGCACAGCCACCAACAGAAGTCCTGCTTGCATCTGTCCGTCATTAAGATTGGGTGGGATAGCGGAAGTCTTTGAAGAGACCATTGGACAAAGAGGAGCCATTGAAGAAGTCTCATGTGTAATCTCGCTAGGGGAACCAACATGATAGTCGCCGCCATGGTACCTAGGAGTTGTAGAATCAGTCTTGCCCTCGCATGTCTCAGGGGCATCAGTGTGAGTATTTGTTGTTGCAACCCTGTGATCCTCTCTTGTGGTAAGAATGCTCGCATTTGAATGGTGTCCAACTCTGCTCCTATAAAGGTGACACGCTGTAAGGGCAATAAGGCAGATTTTTTCCAGTTTATTGTGATGCCTAATCGGTGACATAGACTGATGGTAGCGTCCCTGGTCTGAATTAATTGATGCCTGGTGGGGGCGGAAAGGAGTCAGTCGTCCAGGTACAGAAACACCTGGAATCCTTGATGTCTCAAATGAGCAGTCACCACTGCCATACACTTGGTGAACACCCTGGGGGCTGTGGTGAGACCAAAGGGCAGGGCTCGAAACTGGAAGTGACTGGCTCCCAGCCGGAAGCGCAGGTGACACCTGGATGCCCTGTCCATTTTGATATGGTAGTAAGCATCCTTGAGGTCAATGAAACACATCCATACTTCCTCTCCCAACAATGGGAGAATCGACTGTAGAGTGACCATACGGAATTTGGACATGTGTATGTAAATGCTGAGTTGACCGAGATCTAGTATGGGTCTCAGGTCCCCTGTTCTTTTCGGCACCAAAAAGAATCTTGAGCAAGTCCCTAGTCCGATTTGGTCTGAGGGGACTGGTTGGATGGCTCCTTTTTCTAGCAGCTGAGATATCTCTGAGGCTGCTTGATCCCTTTGACTGGGTGGAACGTCCGGGATTTTTCTTATTGGAGGGGGTACTGAAGAGAATGGAATGAGGTAACCTCCGGAAATTATCCTTAATACCCTTCAGTCCTGGGTAATGTTTTCCCAGGCTTCTGGATACAAGGAAATTCAACCCCCGACTGGCTCCTGATAAGCACAGTCGGGCACACCCTCAGGAATGAGAGTATGGGGAGCCACGGAAGGAGTCACAGTCTCCGGAATTGCGGGGGCCCCCTCTGCCTCTGGGGCAACGTCTTCCTGAATAACTCCCCCCTCCCCTGCCTCTGGGGGGGGGGGATTCACCTTGTGCGGCAGGAAAAAACCTTTGTGATTTCTTGAACCCCCCGCTGGGCCTTGGGATAAGGCCTAGATGGAAGGGAAAAACGGACCCCTACGGCAGACAGGGTCTTTCCCTCTTGCTTGCACCTGGTGAGGGTGTCTTTCACTTTGGTCCCAAACAAGGAGGAACCATCAAATGGGGCATCAGTGAAGGAAGACTTGAAGGCCTCCACAAAGTGACATAGCTTGCCTTCTAAGGGCGACCCCTGAGCTGGCTGCCCTACTCGCTCTCTCAGCCGCATACGAAATGAGTCGCATGGATGAGTTTGCGATGGAGTTGAGGGTAGAAACCTGTGCGTTAACTGTCTGAGCCACCGCCTCAGGTATGTTACCCGCAAGAGTATATCCCAGTTCTTTGAGGAGATCTCTCTGGAGCCGAGTGAAATGAGACAAGTAATTCAGCGACCGTAAAGTGAAGGTTGCTGAAGACAGGGTACACTTCCCGTACCGGTCCATAGTCCTAGACTCTTTGTTAGGAGGATGGACCGAAGACAAAGACTCTGCAACTTCCTTCTGGGTGGCTGCCGCCACCACCATGGCATCTACAGGGACTCCCTTTGACAGAAACTCTTTTCCCTGAGGGGCGGAGAGAAATTTGTTGGGACGCCTGGGTACAGGCTCCACAGAATCAGGTTTTTCCCACACCCTTCAACAAATAAGGTCAAGAAGTTCATCGAAGGGTGGAGACACCCAGGAGGTGGAGGGTTGAGCACCAAAAGCCTTAAGGAATACTGACTCCTCCTCGGAAGGAGTTTTGGAAGGCCAGTCTCCTCTGTTTCAGTATCTCCAGGATATCGGAAAAGGAAACATCATCAGAGGAAGACTTGGGAGATCCTTCCGATTTCTCGAGGTCAGTATCGGAAGTGAGAGACTCGTCCTGGGAGTCTCTGTGCTTCCTCTTGCACAATTTCTTTCTGGGAGGTTCCACAGGCTCTGAGAGACCTTCAGAAAGTGGGGGACCACTCGTGGGGGGTGTCCTTAGGGCCTGCAGCTCTACTGTCCAAGGATAGGTGAGTGTCAGAAGCTCTCGTCAGAGTTGTAGGGGATGGAATGACTGACCCAGGTGATGTAGCTGACGATCTGGCCAGCGTGCTCTGTATGTCCTCAAAGGCAGGTGCCCCCCCCCCCCCGAGTCCGAGGACCAACCTCCAAGGCCACGACCGGGGTCCCCCGAGCCGATGCACCGAGTGGGAGACTTGAAACCAAAAGATGTCCCGAAGTATCCCCTTCGGGCCCAACCAAGGAGATCCGAGTCTCGAACCAACATGGTCGGAGCAGAGGTCGGCACCGATAAGCCCAAGGGAGCAGGCGCAAGAACATCACTCAGAGCGGAACATACCGGCTCCAACGACAAAGATGTGCTCGGAGGAGGAATCATCGAAACAGTCACAGGAACTGTCTCCGGAGCCGACTGGGTCGGAGCCGAAAACAATTTTGCCAACACCGGCGACTGCAGGAGCCTCTGCACTACCATATCAACATCCAAATCAGAAAGCCTGGAGGATTTGGAGGAGATGGATGGAGATTGGGATCTCTTATCTGGTGAACCATGCCTCACACTAGGCAACCGGCTCTGAATGGGTTCGAGAATAATCAGAGTGGACGCCGATTCACTTAACACAGATACCTCCTACAGCCCCGAGGACAGTGGAGCTGAGGAAGCAGAGTCCAATATAGTAATTTTCTCTGGAGGGTCCGAAGATGCAGATGGAGCCGGAGACCTTTTCTTGGACTTGGAAGCTTTAGATTTCGACTGGGAACTGGAAGCTGAATCTATAGCTTCCTCAAAAGACAGTTTAAGCAGTCCCTTTAAAATCAATTTGTTTTTCCTCTCTTGGGGCACCCTAGGACTGAACGCGTGGCAAAAGCTACACGACTCCTGTAAGTGGATGGCTCCAAGGCAGTAGACACACACACAGAGTGTCCATCTGTGATGGACATTTTATATCCGCATTTTGAACATTTTTTAAAGCCAGAAGGCTTATGTTCCTTCTGATCCTTAGACATTATCTCTAACTCTAGAGAACAGTTAACAAACTTTTCCAAAACGGGCGGGAAAGCCCACAAGTAGACTAGCGAACAGTACTACACAGACTCAGTGAACCCCTAAATAAATGATTAGGGACAAAAAAGACACCACTGCAAGAACCTCTAACTAAAACGGTTCTTAAGACAACACAGAGACAAACACACAAAAAATCTCAAACTAAGGGAGGACTAGGTCCTCTAGCTAAAATGGGCCTAGCCCATGGGAACAGTTAGGGATACCACAAAACACCAAGAAAACACACAATCACAGCGACAGCAGCAAGATATAGCAATTAAAATAGCTTTTGGGTATAAAGTAACCAATTTCTCAAGAGAAATAAGTCAAAATAAGGTACATAGCCACAGCCAAGCGAGACCATGTCCGAGCTCTACAAGTGGCAAACGAGATCTGGGGATATGGAGCAGTGTACCATAGGATACCCTCTTAGCCCAGCCAATCAGAGACTTTTGAGCTAGTAAAACAGGCAGAGTCACAGCCGATATTCGGCTCCGAACCCACGGGTAAGAATGTAGGCGAGATAGGACTACATAACATCCCTTTTTTACCTCTTGATAAGAAATAAATAACTGATCAGCTTTTCAACAGAGCTTAATTCTGTCAGGCTAGTACCTCAGCAGCCTATGCAAGTCTGGAGTATGCAGTACCCTTTTTCTCCCTATTTTTTAGGTTATGAGTAGAAAACTGGGAGATTGATGGCTTGATTCAAAGTAAATTCTGATACCACTTTGGGCATAAATGAAGGGTTTTATTCTTAAACAGACCCTCCCTCTCTGTGGAAAATCAGATAGGGCTACCCTACCACGAGATCTTTCAACTCAGATACTCTTCTTGCAGATGTCAGAGCAATGATGATCACTATTTTCCAAGTCATGAATCTTAAATTAGTTTGACTGCCAGGTACAAAATGTGGCAGAATCAATTTCTCCTGCTCAAAGTTCAGATCCCAAGAAGAAGCAATTTGTTTATGAGGTTGTCTCAGGTGAAAATAACTGTCAAAACTGTTTTACAATAAAGAAGGATGAGGAAAATCCATGGACAGATATGCTGAAATGGCTACAAGATTAACATTTATAAAGGAATAAGAGAAAGCATAGGAATGTAACTCTCAAATATTTGAGCACCTTTGATTCAAAACCCTGATGGGCCTCTGGTTATTGGTTAGGTACCAACTAGAAAATAGTTTCCACTTACCAATATAGGATTTTCTAGTAGCAGGCTTCTTGTCTCCTTCAGTAACTGCTGCACATGCTCATGAAATAAATGCCTAAAAAGTATTAGAACTGAAACATCCAGGCAGTCAGTCAAAGTTGATATTTGGGTGAATCAATCTCTCTTTTGTCTTGTGTGAGTAGATCCAGTCTGTAAGGAAGCTTGTGGTTAATTATCTTTGGTTAATTCCATAAAAAAGAAGAAATGAAAGTTACACACTTGCCATAACTCTAGATCCATGTGGTCTTCTTTCGGTCATTTCAATCCATGGGTTAAAGGATTAGAAGCTGGCACCTTCTGAATCTTCAGTCCTGGAGTTCTACCTCCTCTACCCATAATGCGCTATCCTAAATGACACTCCTCAGATCAAGTTGCCAGACTAGTATCCCTTAGACAATAAATCAGTACAAAAGATCTTACCCAGAGAAGGATGAGGACAAATGGCATCACATGAGATCTCGAATAAAGTGTTGGGGTTGGTAAGAATAGTCAGTCGAGCTGGGTTGGGAAGGTGGCCTAATGGTTAAGGTGTTTGCCTTACAAACACAAGGTGCAGGGTTGGAGACTCACAAGGGATAATTGGCTAGGCTTAAAATGGCTCGCAAGGGCAGTTAGCCCAGTACTAATCTATGAACCTATGAGAACATCATTAAACACTGACAATTTGGAGGTGGCACAGAGGGAAAGATGGTTAAGATGGATGGAAGATGACAACATAGATCTATTGTTGGAGTAAATATGTAACATTCATATAGATTAGTTGTGTAAAATTTTACCATAACCATAGATGTCCTTCTCTTCTATGTTGTAGTATTCTCAGTGTGGGATCCTCCTCCCCAGGTGACCTGAACGTCCAGCTCCTATGCAAAAGCTTATGCCTGGTTGCTGCTAGGTGCATAGGACGTCAAAAGCAGGGCCATAAATGTGATGTCTGCAAGCAGAGACCTCAGAACTGACTGCCCAGTTGGACAACAGCCTAAGGAGAACTAACAAGATGCCATCCAGGGAGGGTAAATGTGATTAAGGGAGATAGAAGGGAGGGAAGGAATACTGCAACATGGAAGAGAAGGACATCTATGGTTATGGTGATTTTACACACTAATCTATGTCCTATTCTTATGTTGCAGTACTCTCACTGTGGGACAGTACCACAGCTCAACTTGAGAAAGGGGTGGAGGAAGTAGCAGCAGTCGCCAGGAAGCCATGGAGGCTGGCCCTTGCAAATCCTGCCCGGCTCAGAATATATTGTACAATTTATAATGTTTGGTAAAGGTATGCACAGAGGTCCATGTGGCTGCCTCTGGTATGGTGGCCGTATACAGGCCTTTGAGGAAGGCTCTTGAGGAGACCACTGCTCTAGTAGAATGTGCCTTAACACTGTAGGGTAAGTCTTTGCTATGAAAGGAGTAGCAGAAGGCAATAGTTTTTTGTAACCAGGAAGATACTGTCGGTTTGGATACAGCTTTCCCCAGGGCCCTGGGGTGAAAAGATACAAAGAGCTGATTGGACCTTCTAATGCTCAGTCTTGTCCAGGTAAAATCTTAATTGCCTGTGGACATAAAGGGAGTGGAGCACTCTCTCATTGTGATGTTGTGAAGGGAAGAAGGTGGGTAAATGAATAGACTGGTTGAGGGGCAGTTTACTGACCACTTTGGGTATGAAGGAGGGATTCATGAGAAGGGTTACCCCTGTCTTTGTGGAAGATAGTTTAGGGTGGGGATGCCATAAGAGCTTACAGCTCAGAGACTCTCCTAACTTAAAGTAAGGGCTACTAATAGGACAGTCTTCCAGGTACACATCTACAGAAAGGCAGAGCCTGTCAGTTCAAAGGGGACAAAGGTGAGTTTTTCTAGTATGTATTTCAAGTCCCGGGGGGGATAGGTTTTCTCGATGGTCTGATGTGCAGAACTCCCTTCAGGAAAAGTGTGACCTCCAGTGTGGAAAGGAGGGGGGATCCATAGGTAAGCAGGCTGAAATGGGAGATAAGTAGACTTTCACTGAAGAGTATGAAAGTTCTGATTTTAGGAGCTCACACACACAGGCTAGAACTAAGGGTACATCTGCTTGGAACGGGTCTTGTTGGCTTTGGAGACACTAACTGGAGATCCTTTTCCATTTGGAAACACAGGCTCTCCTGGCAGTGGGTGTCCTGGCCTCCCACAGGATGGATAGCATCTCCTCTGAGTACAGGTGTCTGAACGGGATCAGTAGTTTATCACTCACAGGCTTAGGCTGAGTGTTTCTAGGTGTGGATAAATCAGAGATCCCGTCTGTTGCATGAGCAGATCCACTTTATGAGGCAAACTGTGATGCTTGCCCTTGGCAAGAGATACAAGAAGGGAGAACCAATGCTGCCTTGGCCAATAGGGAATCACCATCAAGATTCTGGCTTGTCCCTCTCGATTTTGAGTAGGACTTTCTGAATGAGTGGGAAGGGTGGGAAGGCATAAAGGCATAGTCTCTTCCAAGAAATCGAAAAAGCATCCACTCTCCAAGCTAGTGGGGAGGGTGTTCTGGAGCAGAACAGCTGCAGTGGTCTGCTCTGAGTTGAGGCAAATAGATCTATCTCTGGTATGCCCCATTGGTGGACAATGTCTAAGAACACATCTCTGTGTAGCATCCACTCGTGATGCTGAGAGAAGGATCTGCTGAGGGCATCCGCCTGATGGTTGTCTTGGGATGGAATGTAAACCACCTGCAGTGTGACACTGTACTGGGTGGCTAACTCCCATGCCTGTATTGCAAGCCTGCAGAGTAAATAGGATCTGATCCCCCCTTGTTTGTTGATGTACCACATCACAGCTGTGTTGTCTGTGAAGATTTGGAGGGGTCCTGGCTGAATAAGAGGAAGAGAGGTCTGTAGGGCTAGAAGGAGAGCAGTCATCTCCCTCATGTTAATATGTTTTTTTCTGGAGAGAGGGCTCTCATTGAGCATGCACCTTGAGACCATTCACAGTGTTCCCCACCCTAGATCCAAAGCATCTTTGTGCAAAGACTGCGCTGGCTTGGTAAGTCACAGAGGTAGGCCTGGACTCTGGTTTACTTAGGTTTAGGTTCATAGGTTAGTACTAGGCTAACTGCCCTTGCAAGCCATTGTAAGCCTAGACAATTACCCCTTGTGAGACTCAAACCCTGCGCCTTGTGTCTGAAAGGCAAACACCTTAACCATGAGCCCCCCCCCCTTTAAACTTGTTGGATTCACCACCTCAACTGTGTCTTTAGGCAGGGTAGGAAGGGCACCTTAATTCCAGGGGATAACTGTGTAGTGACCAGACATTTTTTTTTGAGTACCATTGGAACTTTCTCATGTGCAGCCTGGCTAAAGGTAGCACAGAAGTGTAGCTGCCATAAGTCCCAGAAGACAGAAGCACTGCCTGGCAGAAATGTGGCTGACCAAAGGTAGCTCCTGGAAGAAGTTGGTTAGGGAGTAGACTTTGCTCTGAGTAAAGAAAGCTTTCATCAGGTCTGTTCCTATCCTGCAGCACAAGAAAATTTGGTCTTGGGTTGGGGTGAGGGAGGACTTTGTCAGGTTGAGAGTGAACCCCAAGCTCTGAAGCAGGGGACACAGTGAATTTTAAGTGCATCCTGAGAATATTTTCTTCTTCTGCTAAAATAAATAGGTCATCCAGGTAAGACTAAATTTTTATGTCTTTTGTTCTGCAATAGGCTATTGCTGGGGCTGGACACTTTGTGAAGACTCTTTGTGCAGTAGATAAACCAAAGGGCAAGTCAGTAAACTGAAAGTGTGAGGATGGGACAGCAAAGCATAAAAACATCCTGTAGTCTGGGTGGATGGGGATATGGAGGTATGCCTCCTTCAGGTCCAAAGAGGCCACAAACACTCTGGGTGGCAGCAGTGGAAGAAGGGTTTGAAGGCATAATATTCTGAAATAAGGGGCCTGTAGGAAGGGATTTAGCAGGGACAAGTCCACAATGGGCTTCCAAGGGCCATCCTTTTTTGGTACTAGGAAAAGTCTGGAGTAGAACCCCCAACCTTTTGGCCTGAGGGGACCCTTTCTGTGATCCCTTGTGACAGTAGATCTTGGATGTAGTTGTTTTTTTGGGGAAGGGTATGCCTTGTGGAAGGGTTTTTTTCCTGCCAGGTCATAAAGTACCCTTTTTCCATTATTGATAAGACCCAGCGGTCAGAGGTGACCTCTTTCCAAATGGGCAGACAGTGAGAGAGGCAGGTGAAGAGGGGTAGGTGGCTTACGTAGTCACACACTGTTTCTATCTGGAAAGGGCTGCCTGGGGTTGGGTTGTGAAGAGGCTTTCCTGAGGGAACGAGCCTTTCTGTATTCTTTCCTGTGTCTTGAAAAAGAGGAGGATGAGGCAGGGGCCCTCCTGACAAAGGTGGGCTTGGCTGGGTAGTTTCTATAGAAAGACCAATAAATGTTTGCGGTCCTGAAGTTCTTTGCTTCTTTCCTGGAGGCTTTTGAACAGCTCAGTGGACTGTTTGCCAGACAGGAATTTACTGTCGGGGTGCATCCAAGATTTTGTTCTTAAAATCATCAGGCAGTGGCTGTAGTTAGAGCCAGGAATATCTGCCCAGAACAGAAGCTGAAGCAACAGATCTTGGCTAAGCCATAGCAGCATCATAGCTGCACTTGCTGCTAATGCTACCTGTGCTTTGTTAGGTAAGTCAGGCAGGTTAGAAAGTAATGAAGTTGCCTGGGAAACCAAGTCTAGGGCATATTTAACCATGTGGGCCTGATAATTCATTGTCCTGAAGGCTAGTGTGGAAGAAATGTAAATCTTTTTTCCCAGTCTGTCCATGACCTTACTTGTCCTTGTTGGATGGTACAAGGGAGGAAAAGGGAATTTGTCTGGAATGTTTCTCTGGGGGCACTGCAATGACTGCAGGATCTGCCACAGGAGGCTTGATGAGGTACTTGTGGTTATCAGGGACTTTATAAAACCTGTCAGGTTTTTTGGGTGCTGGGGGGCTGTGATTCAGGGGTCTTGGAGACTGCGGCAAATGCATCCAGGTAAGCTGGAATCACGGGAAATTGCAGAGATGGAGGGGGATTCAATTTGAAGCAGTTCAAAGTACCTCTTTTGAACCTCAGTCATCTGAGTGGCATCCCATTTGAAATACCCCCTCATTTTGGATATAGTCTCCCCAAAAGAATTATCTTCAGGTGGGGAGTCTCCTTCCATGGAGTCCTCATCTGGGAAGTAGTAGTCCAGGGGAGAAGCTAGCTGGGATGTGTATGTCAAAGATTCATTTGAAGAGAAGGAAGAGGAATCTTCCTCCTGAGTTTGAGCAGGTGGAATGGAAGAAACTGAATCTGGCCTACAGCTGAGAGTAGGCAAGGTAGTAGCAAGAGAAGATGTGGGCCTAAGAGCCACAAAGACCTGTACCAAAGACTGGGAGAATGTTTGTCAGTCTGGTTGGTCTTCAGTTGAAGGGGTAATACGTCTGTTTTTTTTCTTTCCTCTTAAGAGGAGTGGTCTTAGTGGTGGATAGTGAAGGAGCAGGCCTAGGATCAGGCATCTGGATTGTTGGAGAAGAGTCCTGTTCTGGCACCATGGGTGGCTGTCCTGTGAATCCCGGTTCCCCCTCGACATCAGCCGAAGCAGACATCGGAATAACCTCAGAGGATGTGCCAACTGGAGATTCTAGGTCGGCTTCCACAAAGGTACCCACTGAAGTTGCCAGTTCTTCTAGATGTCCCTCAGCCCCTAGACTGGTAGCTGGTGGGACGTCTGACATCAGAGGGACAGATACAGTAGGCCTTGTAACCATGGCTTTCTTTTTTGGCTGCTCCACTTCGACGGGACGACTCAGGATCCATGCCTAAGGCTAATTGCTTTAGATGCTGGTTTTCCAGGAAAAGTTTCAGGGCTGCCAGATGACTGCGAAAGGTTTTAGGGATGAACAACTGGCAAATGCTACAGGTCGTACGGTCGTGGAATCGGTCTAAGCAAAACAAACAAAGCTCATGGGAATCCTTGTGCGGAATCTGGCAGCTGCACTTGCATTTCCTCTTTCTAGATGACATCAGCTATTTAAAAGGGAGCAGCAGCAACCTAAGCCGAAGAGAAAACTTAAAATTCCCCAACGGGGTATGTGTATTTAGATGTATTCTGAAGCGCAGAGCGCAAGCTGACATTTAACTGTGGCAGAGAAGTTCTGAGGTCTGTGCTTCCAGACATCACCATTTAAGGCCCATGGTTTATGGCCCGGGATGTGATGTCCCATGCACTTAGCAGCAACCAGGCTTAAGCTTTTGCATAGGAGCTCGACGTTCGGGTCGCCTGAGGTGGAGGATCCCATAGTGAAAATACTGCAACATAAGAATAGAAGGACATCTGATGTTGTCATCTCAACCTGTGGGACAATCTCCAACCCATATACCCCCCTGCTGGTCTTATGAGAGAACATTTCACCAAATGATGGAGTCAAAGGAGGACCTAGTTCTACACTGAATATCTAATGTGCAATGGGACACAAATGTAGGAGTGCTTGCCCAAGCAGTGGCTACAATAGAGGCCTGAGCAGAAAAGGCAACAGAAGTATCTACTATTTTAATGGAAGGAAGCCTTGGCTTAACTAAGTAAAGACATCCCTTTCAAGGAGTATGCAAAGGAGATACAGTCCAAAAACCATCTGGATAGGGTCACTTTTGAAACTGGCTTGCCCAAGCAAGATTTTGAAAAGGAAACAAAAAGCTGGTTAGATTTTCTGAAGCCCTTAGTGCTGTCCAAATAAAATTTCAATTGGAAGTGAACATCCAGACACTGGAGTACATACGCTCCTTTGTTACTGAAATTTAGAAATAAAATGGACACATGTATAGGCTGATTCAAATAAGACTCATTAGGGATAAAAGAAGGACCGAGTCTTAGAGTAACTCTGTCCTTGTTGAAAATGGGAGGATAGGACTTGAAGCTCAGAAATCCTTATGGTGGATGTAAAGACTACAAGGAAGAGGGTCTTTCTAGACTGAACTTTAAAGAAACTGTCCCTTTGAACCACCAGCCACAGTCTGGTGAGGATCTGCAAATGCAGACTGAGATCTCAAGGGGGTTCTGGGTCACATACCAGATATCTGAGAAAAAAAGTTATCTTTTAAGAAAGTCTTAAGTTTCAAAACTGAAACCAGTATGTTATCCTTGCAAATATGAAAACTGGAGATGGCAGCCAACTGAACTTTTAACAAATGAGTAACAGATCAGACTGAAAAAGATCAGCCAGGAAACCAACAAATGATCTAGGCTGTTGGAAGAAACCCAAACAAAAAAATATTTTCCATTTACTTATGCACATCCTTCTGGTGGAATATTTTTGGGAAGAGAACAGAATACATATAACCCTGGCAGAAGGTAGATAATCTGAAAGACTGAAGACCAGAGAGGTGAGATATCAGACCCAGAACGGGGTCCAAAACCCGGGGCTGAGGTAACAGTAGATGAGGCGACAGAATGAGGAACCACACTTAACCTGGCCAGAAGGGGGTAAGGAGGATTACAGAAGATCTGCAAAAGGATGCCTTAAGAAACTACATTAATGGGGTTGGGAGAAAGATGTAAAGAGCCAGCGAGCCAAGCATGCAGAAGAGCCAGTGAGCCAAGCATGCAGAAGTGTGTCTCTCTGTGATTGCCCCTCCAATGGAATCAAGGAAAAAAAGCTGCTACATTTGATGTTGGACAGTGAAGAAGACAGGTCACAACATGGTTGACCCAAGAAGATAAAAACAGTCCCCACTAATTTAGATTTACAGACCATTCTTGAGACAGATGGATGTTTTTGCTCAGACTTTCTGCCAGAATGTTGGCTCTCTCCAGGATGTACAGTGATATCAAAAAACACAGAGAACATCGCCCACTGCCAGATTCTCATGCCCTCTCAACACAGGAGATAGAAGTGGGTTCCTTCTCGTTTATGTGCCACACCACTGCCCATGTTGTCTGACTGGATTACAATTACATCATTGAGGAGTAGGACATGAAAGGTTTGCAATGCTAGGACAGCTCTCATTTTCAAATCACTGATATATAAACATTAGCCTCTGACTTAGACCAAGTAACTTGGTCAGTATTCCCTTCACAATGCCCCCCATCCCCACCCTTGGAGATGGCCTAGGGCTGAGGAAACAGATGTCCTGTTGAAATATGAGAGTCCATCCACTAACTGACATGGCAGAAGCAGATGCTGGTTAGCTGAATGAGAAAATCCATCGGTTGACAGAAATAAGACCACTGAAATGCTAAAGTCCATTGAAGAATAAGCATATAGAATCTTGCTAAAGGAGCTAGACAGTTGAAGGCAGCTATTTTCCCGAGAAGATATAGAATTAAGGAAGCAGGAGGGCTCTTAAACCGTATGATTTCAGAGGTTAGGGAAGTAACTATGCTATTTGGTTGACCGTATCCAGACGGCATCAGATGAATTGCATCTGTGCCATTTCCAAATTGGACTTGTCATGGGTGAATGTTATGCCAAAGGATAGACCATACTGGAGCAAGAAACCTCTTGGCTTTGATTAGGGAAGCACATTTGGAGCCACTCATCCAAATATGGGAAGACCTGGAATCCCTGCAGCCTGTGCAAGGCTGCCACCACTACCACACTTTTGGTCAACATCTGCAGAGCTGGGGTAAGACCAAAGGGCAGGTGCTCAAAACTGGTAGTGACTGGCTTCCATTCGAAAGTGCAGGAACATCCTGGAGTGCCTTACTATCTTTAAGTAAAGGTTGACATCACTGAGGTCTACTGAGCACATCCAGTCGTCCTTCCACAGACAAGGTAGAATGGACTGCTCCATGGCCATTCCAAACTTGATCTGTTTGACATGCAGATTAAACTTGCTGAGGGCCTTTTTTAATCTGGTACTAAAAAAGTATCTTGAGTAGACCCCACAACCTCTTTGGTCTGGTGGAACCTCTATGGTAACGTGGTTGAGAAGCAGCTTATCTCCATCACTGATTTTCCCTCACTGACAGGGTGGAATGTTGGGAAGGTACTTTGACCTTCTCTTTGGGCTGAAAAAAATGTGAATAGTATAACCTCTGGATACACTCTCAACACCCAAGTGTCCAAAGTGATGGCCTCCCAAGCATTGGGGTGAACAGCCAACTGTCTCAAGAGAACAGCAGCCAGTCAACCCTACAGGGGAGCTGGAAAGAATTAATGGAAATGGGACCACAGAAGCTCTGATTTTGCAGACAACCTCAATCCTGAGGGAGATGTCCATTAAAGTTACTCTCCCCTGCCACAGATAAGGGGAACCATCACCTGGGGCACCCTGAAAGGACTGCTGCAATGTATGAAAGAACAGTCAACCCCCCCCCCTTTTTCTGGTTCCTAAAGAAGGATCTCTGAGGGGTGGAGAAGCAAACCTAGATGGCACACAGCATCTTTTTATCTTATTTGCTCTTGGTTAGGGTACCCTTGACCTTTGGACCAAAAAGTGAGGATCCATCAAAAGCAGCATTGAAACAGTCCATGGAGTTTCTTAAATGCAACCAGGCATAGCACCACATGGTAATACTGGTGCCTGCAAACACACGCCATACCACTGTCAGCACTGAACAGAAGCCTCATGGATACATTGGTAACAGACTGCATTGTAGACAGCTGAGATTCCAAAGTCTTTTGAGAAGCTTGACCCTGGTGTGTCCTCAGTCATTCACACTTCAGAGATAACTCTCAAAAACCTTGTCAAATGAGCTAAGTAAATCAGTGTACGCAGTGTAAAGGTGGCTGAAGATGGTCCAACAGCTGCAACTCCCTGTTCAAGGGATGGACCATGGAACTCTCTTCATGGATTTCCTGGGCAGACACATCTGTGTAGTGTGAGAAATGGCTTTAAGATGGCAGAAAGTACTCTGGTTGTGCAATGCAATAATGCCTTTGACACCTTTATATCAGCCACTGGGCAGGAGGGGAAGAAATGTGGAGGTGTCGCAATTTTCATTCACAAGAAACTCGCATCTAGGCTGGTTAAATCAGCCTGATGCAGTATTGCTTCTCTGTGTCCAAATCACTACCTGGAAGGTCCCTTAGCATATAATGGGCTAGCTACAAAACCCCTCTTCGACTGAAGAAAGTCACAGTAGAGTCTCTTGGTATCAATAAAACGTATAAAAAGACGTAATTCTAGTGAGCAAAGGTCGAGAAAGTACAAGAAACAAGCAAACTAATATAACCAAACTTGACCCACCATGACTGGAAGATAGGAAGGTTTAATACCAAAACTATAAAAGCAACAAAAAAGGAGATAAGCTCTTTCATGGCAAACAGACGCTTCTTCAGACCATAAAACATCAGTAACAATACATCTGTACTTGAAATCCAACCTAACCAATCAAAAACAAACCAAATCACATGTCCAACTACTACAGATGATGTAGCAGTAACTCATTCACAAAGCTCCATTCATAAAAAAGACACTTCATTCATGTAAAGTCATCCAACAAAAATCAATGCCTCAACCCACGTGCTCACAGCACTGGTTTGATTGTTAAGGTTCATTTAAACCTGGAGGAAAATCAGCTTTCAATAATATGACCCACCTAAAACATATTCCGTTTTGTTTTTAACATCACCTCCTCTAATACTTTTGTTAAGCAATCTCTAAAACAGTAAATCTAAAGTAATGCTCATGGCCAAAGTCAATGACATGCCTAGCTAAAGAATGCGTTTTTTTTTTTTGTTTGGAATATCATCCACATGTTTCAAAACTCTTTCCTTTAGCATTTAATTAGTCTTTCCAACATAAAAACAATCACATGCTGGGCATTTAGCATAATAAATGACATCTGAGCTTCTACAATCTGCACAGTAATCAAAGTAAATGTTATAATTCAAAGAAGGATGTTCAGTAAGACTTGTGACCCAAATATATTTACATGCTTGACAAGATCGACATGGATAAGCGCAAGTGCGATCCGAACAAATAAATTTAGTACATCCAGAATGTTTATAACATAGTCCCCGCTTCAGTGATTGATTACTGCGGAAAGAAAACTTGGGTTCAGGCCCTAACACTCTCTTGATAGTTTCATCATGAGCACTGGCCAGTTTTTCTTGATGATCTCACACATCACCCTATATCACTAGAAAAAGTCAACACAAATGCAAGGACTGGGCTTGATCTAACAGAAGTGGTGGTTTCAACTTCGGTATGTTCTTTAAAATATGGTTGTGCAACAGTGTCTCTCATCAGGCGTACTTCAGTGGCTGCATTGGATACCTCAGTACACGAACATCCCCTGGAAATAAAATTATCAGACAATTTCCAAAACTTCAAATTCACTACTATTATGAAGTCTCAATGTTCCAAGTCATATTTGACTTTTGACACACTTTTTATGTAAGATGTTATTTTGTCTTGTATGGCTTTTTATAAATCTTGGTTTCAAATCTGCCAAGTGAATCCTTCAAAAAGATGACATCAAAAAAGCTCAATAGACTCCCTAGAAAAGTCGTAACTGAATCACAGAAAAGTAGTTGTATTGTGTGAATACTCAAAGAAAAAAGACTCTCCGATGTACTTCTCCATACCAAGATGACGTCATCCACAAACAGTGCAGAACAACTGATGTTATCAATTAAAGGATTGTTGGAATAAATGTCATATTCCCATTGCACTAAAACTAAATTAGCATAAGAATTAGCACAGGCTGTTCCCATTGCTTCACCAACGCAGTGAAGATAAAATCACTCTCAACGATGAATAAGTTATTCTCCAGAACAAGTTCAAAAAGCATAAATATTAACATCACTGTTGCAGAAAAATCACTATTTCTTGCTAAAAGCAGTCTAGTTTTCAATTTCGACATCATTTGGTATAAATGTAGATAATGAAACAATGTCAAGAGTAACAAAGAGAAGCTGTTCAGTATCCGCCAAATCCTTACACCAGGCATACAGATAACTTAAAACATTTCTCGTGTCCTTCAGGACGCTGGGTATTCCTTCTAAAATTGGACAGTGTTTTCTCTACAAAACTTGAAAAAGACTCCGTCACTCAGCCTCTGCTAGAAACAAAAGGGCACAAACAGGGGGTCACAGATTCTTGTGCACCTTAGGCAGACAATACAAGACAGGTACAACTGGATGTTCAATTGAAAAATACTTGTACAAGTCTAAATAGATATGCCCAGTTGTATGTAAATCATACACTTAAAAATCAGCTTGTTAATTATGTCTTCTACTTGATATATATGAAGCTGCATATGTAATAGAATCCCCCAGCATTTCACACCTTTTAGTTAAATAATGCTATCTATCCATTAGGACAATCCCCCTTACTTTATCTGCTAGGCATATTTCCATACATGGATTATCACGCACTGTCCTTAATGCTTCATATTTACCTGGAGTCATATTAAGAAAAAAGCTTTATTCTAGTGTGCAAAAATGAAACCCAGTGTGAGTAGAAAACTTTCTGGCTGTTAGAGGATTGCTGTCCAAAGGGTTTTTGAAGGCACTTGGTCAGGAAGGATACCTTGTCTTTTGAACGGTAGAGACCAGTAAGAAACCCCCCCCCCCCCGACTCCTACCCACCCAGAACAGTACTTTGGTTCTGAGAAGAGCTTGTTCTTAGCAGAAGGCAAGGGGGGGGCTAATCCTTCTGTGATTACCTTGTCAGCATCACAGTAGACAAACAGGAAAACAGAAAATTGTAAAGGTTTGGGACTATCAAAAGGCTAAAGAATCCTCAGCTTGATGCTAGTATGGGAATATGGAAGAATGTACGCTTTAAATCTGGTGTCCCCATGAAAGCCCAAGGGAAAAACATGGAAAGGAGTTATAGAAGGGTCAGCATCCTGAATATTGGGGTCCTGCAGTAATAAGCAGAGACCCTGGTGTAGAGAGAATAGCCCCTTTCTGTTTGATGAAGAGATGCTGCTTCCATTGAGGCCTGTACACTTAGTGATCCCATAAGTGAAGGCTTCTGCTTTCTTGGATGGTGAGGAAAACTGGAGAAGCCTGGATGCCTTCTAAGTGTACACCTTAGAGGTGATGTCCCCCTGGAAGAGATCAGCAAAATTCATTGGTCCAAAGAAATGAGAGGCTAGTTTCTCTGAATAGAGGTAGTCTTTCTTCAGGTCTGGAAACCGGAATGGAAGGGAAGCGTGCCATAAAGAAGAAAGATCACAGCAACTCCCTGCCAGGGACATGAGTAGTAGGCATCCCTGGTGTTGGGGAGGTGGGGTATACCTGCCCAGGTTCCTGTCTCTATGAGTGCGGTCGTCTTCCCTGTGGGCCTTTTCTTGACCTGCTTTGGGTTGGGAAGGAAAGGTCCAGTGCTTAGTGAGATAGTTTCGACTGAAACAAGGTGGTTATAGCTGCAAGAAACATTTGGCTGTTTGCATAGACTTAGCTTTGTCCTCCGATTTTTGAGGACTGCTTGTGCCTTAGGGCCAGAGAAACTCCTTATCCAAAGGAGCATCCAAAGATTAGATTTAACCTGCTCCAGGAGGGCTTCTTCCCTTAGCCATGCATACCTTCTAATGACAGACCCTGTGGCTGTGGCCGTGCTGGCAGCCTCCAAAGGCTTCAAAACCACACTGTAAAGAGTGGTTTACCACTTGACAGGTGGAGCTGGAGATGCCCATTAATTCTTTAGATAAACTCTTATTTTCAATAGCTAATAGCTATTGTCTCATCTGTTCCAGTAACACTTTTGGGGTTTTTACTATGTGGAACTGGCAATTGAGTGCCCGCATGGATAAGAGTGGTAGAGGTCTATACCTTTTTGCCAAATCTATCAAGGACTCTGTTTTTTTTACCACTTGGTAGGGGATTTCTGGATTTGCTGGCTCTGTCACCCTGGGGACCAAAAACAAAAAACAGTGGGTCTGCTGAAGGGTTCTTAAAGAGGTGCTTATGCAAATCCTTAACACTGTACAATCTGTCAGGTTTCCAGGGTGCAGGAGAATGGGAGTCTGGTTTCAAAGAAGATTCTTGGAAAACATCAACCACCTCCATAATAGGGGGAACTGCCAGTGGTTTAAGTTCTGGTAAGTGGAGAAATTCTCTGACCGTTTTCTTAGCTTGGAAATCATCCTGCTCTTCCCAATGAAAATGATCCCCCAGGGTATGTATGGTTTCTCAGCAATACAGAAGTAGTGGTGTATGCATTAAAATGTCCCTGCGGATTATTTTACATAGGAGAAAGTAAACAAGCTTTCAAAGTTAGACTTCAGGAACACATAAGGGATATAAAGAATAAGAAAGTGGAAAGTCCCTTAGCTATGCACTTTAAAGACTATCATAATAGTCAACCAGATGGTTTGTTAGCAACAGTTTTAGAACATATTATAGTGGATAATAATAGCGAATTGATTAAGCAAAAACTTTTATATAAAGAGACTGTTTTTATATTAAAATATGGTACAATGACACCTAGTGGTATAAATGTGGAATGTAATTGGAAAGTTTTTTTATGAATTAATGATTCTTTGATTGTTTGATTGTTTAATTGATTGTTCAATTGATTGTTTTAAGATGATATAAATATTAATGAAATGTTTTTTGTAGTCATTCTCCTTGAAGGCGTGAGCTAGAGAGACTAATAAAACAGTGTTGGATCTTTCATACTGGTCGTTTTGCTTGGATTCTCTTGAATTTTTTATTTTTGGTTGTTAATATATATGTATGGTTTCTCCTAGGGATAGATCCTCAGAAGGGCAGGCAGACGGCAACATTTCCTCTGAATCAGACTCCTCAAAGGAAAACAAAGAGGGATCCTCCACAAAGACTGAGATCTCCTGGTCAGAGTCCTGCCTGGTCTCAAAAGTATCAGTAATAACTCCTGGAATTGGATCTCTTTTTTCCTGACAGGGGTTCAGGGGGAGAATGTCTGACCCTAACTAAGGAAAGCAGATCCTCTGCCAATTTAATTAGGTCCTGTTGATAGGCCTGAGGGCGGGAGCTGGTAGGTCTGGAATGGAAAGAAGATGGCTTACTAAGTGTAGTTTTTTTGTTTAGGTTTTGGGAAGATGGGGGCACGGAAGCCCAAAGACCTTGGAGCTGCACCTGAAATGCTGCGTTCGCCAGAAGCCAAGGCCTCTAAAGCTGTCTCGGACCTGACTGATGAACAATGACTGGTGAAGATGTTGAGGGGCCCAACAATGTATCGGACTCTGAAAGGATCTTGATAGAGGCCTTCTCTACCACCTCAGTTGAGATAGGGGTCTGAGAAGATGCCTCACCAACTTTTGCGATAACCAATCTTGAAGAGCTAGTAGATGGCAAACGTGCATCTTCAGTAGGCCTGAGTTTGGGCAGTTTATACTTAGGGACATCGACGTCAGGCTAAGAAATTGATGCCATGCGACTCGCTAATGAACCTAACTAAAATGAATGCCCTACTCCAAATAGTTCTGGAAATGAAATGGGCATAGAAAAGGCAGTTAGAGAAGTCATGGTCTGGGCCCAAACAGGTTACACAAAGGGAGTGGAAGTCACTGTGTGGGATTTGTTTTCCACAACGGAGACAGTTGTTAATGTCTGACGTTAGATAGCAAAAGGAAACAATTCCCCAATGGGGTAATTAGCTTTCTGAAGATTTCGCTCTGGTGAGGACCAACCGACACATATACTGGATGTCTGGTTTGGACTCTGATGTCAACAACAACTGAAGTCATGATGTCAGTGGACTCCATTTATACCCCAGCGTACTGATGTCAGGAAAAGGAATCTGCCTACCTTAGGAGGAGGGAAACATTTTACTCTAGTAGTCGGGCCGGCCAAGGGCTTCTGTAGCAGGAAGACCCACAAATAAAGACTGCAACAGTGAAACACAAAGAATATATAGCATATCTTGTTCCCCTCTATATAAAAAAACTTACCCTATCAAGAAACTTTTTAGCTTCCAGCCCCACTATTTTTAGCTTCTGACAGACATAAGCAGTTATTCATTGCTGACTGTCTTAACTACTGGCTTTTTAATTATCCCCTCAGCTTCAAGCTTCAAAAACAAGTATTCCAAATGCCACCATACTTGATGTTTTTTTAGAGAGATGATGGAGGGGAGAATATTTGTGAAGAAAATGTATAAATTGTTAAAAAGAATGAGAAAAGGAATTTACGACACTATAAACTATTTATCTGGAAGCAAAATTGATGAGAAAGACATATATAACCGATAGCCTCTTACTTTGAGAAACGTAACTTATAAAATATCCATAACAGTGAAAAAAAAAAAAAAGGTTCAGTAAGTACTAAAAGTAGTAGTGTAAGAAGGGGTATATGAAGGAGCTTAAGGATAAGCATGTAAAGAAAATGTTAGTTATCATAAACGAAGTGATAGTATTGTTAAGAGGAGAAGAATGTAAACTAAAGTCTGTGATATCACAAAAGTGCATTACAATATTTGCTATTCTCAGACTTGGGTTATATTGAGCAGATATGATTTTGGTGGGAAACTGATCAAGGTAAAATCAGTTTATGTGGCAAGAATTCGGAGAGAGGATGGACAGGAAAAAAATAGTGTAAAGGGTGCAAAGCAAAGACATCCACTAATGGGCATACTTCTGTTCTTGTGATGGCTGCAGTAACAGGAACTTGTTCAACTAGAATGGGTGAAGCAAAGTGGGAGGTACAGGAGAATGCGAAGATGTGAGGTTACTTTTGATACATACCCATACAAAGATGACTTGGTGGTTTAAGTAAAGAATAAAGAGTGGAGGAAATAAATTAGTATTGGAGGTGGAAAAAATACAGGAATAAAACTAAAGCAAAGGTTTGGGGTATATGGTTAGGATAGGAGGAAATACAGTACAATTAACAAGCATGTTAGGTATATGTTACATAAGGCAAAAAAAACAAGGAGTCAGTGAAGAGATGTTACAGGAAACAAAGGCCTTAACACTACAGTGAACATGTTTTCAGCTGTGATACAAGAAAAATAAATAAATATGTACATACTGGGAAAATCAACTTATACAAGAGAGAGCTAGAGGTTTACACTGTGAGTGGAAACAAGAGTTAGGGATAATATTCAGCTTTTATTGGGGTTCTATACCGAATTCTGTTAAATGGGGAGTCTGCAAAAGTAAACAAAATGTAGGGGGTTGAACTTACTAATTTCAGTGACATACACAGCATCCTTGCACTGCTTTTGGGTTCTGACTGTAAGAGAAGAAAGAGTAGGTAGCTTGCTATAAAATATGAAAACATTCAGTGGAAAGAGATTTAAAGAATAAAAAAAAAGAAGAACATGGGGAGGAAAAGAATACTGTGATAACATGAGGATATGGAAAATAAGAATTGAGGAAGTACGTGGGGCAGAAAAGAACTGCGCAAGAAAATAATGAAAGAAAAATGTGTTCATCCATGTATAGATTTAGGCGATAAATGGTAGTTATGTACTTACCACATTGATGGATGGTTTAATTTAATCTGTTCCATATGACTGAAGGGTCTTCAGGATGCTTGTTGAATCCAAGCCGGCAAAGCTAGTGCTCCAGTCGCAAACTCCTCAAATTTTCCCACCTACAATGCACATGCCCTGACTGACACAGCTTCACTCAAATTGAGTCTGCTGCCTAGAATAGGCCATAAAGAACACACCACCTCAGAATCATCATTCAGGCTAATAAATGGGGATGGTGGGAGGGATGTCATATCACATAGACAGGAATAAAAGGATCCAGTGTTTTGTTAAGTACATAACTACCATTAGCCATTTTACTCAGTCAATCCAATTTGACTGCTGTTTCAGAATCTCCAGCTACTGGGATACTTGGCTGGAGTCATGACAAGAGACCATTGAGGATGGAAGCTCCAAAGGAAGCCCCAGATTTTGATATCAAATCTACATTATAACGTTTAGAAAAGGATGCATTTTGAACAAAGCTTCTGCAACACAAATATCATCACCAAAGGATTTTTGAAGATGACTGCAAATATAACCACAGAATGTGCTAAATGAGCTCTTGGTTTACACAACAATTTATTACAACTGCCATAAACGAGGAGATACAGTCAATTCTTCATCAGTTTATTGGGTGTAAATTTCCCAAATAGCTGCAAGACCTTCCTGAATATGTAGTGATAGAAACTGTACCTCAGCTGTCTGCCAACGTCTAGGGTGTATACAGTACGCTCTCCTTTGTTGGAAAGGTTTGGGGAAAAAACACTGAAAAATGGATTGTTTGCATTAAGTTAGATTCAGAAGCCACTCTGGGAATGAAGGTTATCCTAGTCCTGAAGGCCCTGTCCTAATGAAAAATCAGGTACTGCTGTACAGCAGAGAGTATGTACCTTAGATACTCACCTAAATGAAGTGACGGCCACTATGAATAGGGGTTCCCATTAAAAGGAATGTTACAGCAACAGAGGAAGCTGGTTCAAAGGGTGGCTGTGTTAAAGCTTCCAGCACAAAAATCTAGATCCTGTGGAGGAGGAGGTTATCTCACTGGGGGGCCTTAGAAGAAAAGCCCTTCTCAAGCAAGCTTTACATAATCTATGTGATGCTAAAAAAACAGGATTCTGCCTGTGAAAGAAAATTGGAAATTAAAGCCAAGTGGACTTTAGCAACTGAAAAACTGGACCCTGCATCAAATCGTGTATACAAAAATGGCAGCACTTCAGGAACTGATGCCATGAAATTATTTCCAGGACTGTAGATCAGACAGCGAAACACTTCCATTTTCTAAGATATACCTGTTGTGTAGAATCTAACAAGCTGAAACAATATGAGTAACTTCGTAACATAAGGGTATATTCCCACTATTGAAATTGGAGAAACCAAGCACTTAGCTTCCCTAATGGGTGAAAAAGGAGAAAGTACAGTTGTGTAAACTTACCATAAATGTAGATGTTCGAGTGTATTCACTGTTGCAATCATCACATTTGAGTTATCTGCTTGCAGTAGCCCTCAGTTGGCCTGATTACCTAAGTCTTGGGTCCTGCGTCGGATGCTGTCTCATCTTCCATGACGTCAGGTAGTCAGGGGTTTAAAGGATGCAGCCGACGCCATTACATCAGTTTTTCTTGCCCCAGATGTCAGGTGCCCCCATAATGGGAAGCAATTATATATAAGGTTACACCTCCAACAAAAAAGCAAATACACCAAAAAGCTAAGCATAGCAAACAAGAATAGACGTATAGTCAATAGAAGTCAGGGGGCTGGAGGGAGGGTAACCAGGACTGCAACAGTGAATACATTTGAATATCTACATTTATGGTAAGTGTACACAACTGTACTATGTTCTTCGTGTTTCACTGTTGCAGTCATCGCATTTGGGTAGATTCCCAAAGGATGGGAGGAGGTAATTAGATAGCATTAGGACGAGCTATAAGGCCTTGCAAGATTGCAGTGGCAAGGCCAGCTCTGGATTTAGAAAAAATTGGCAAGTGGTAATACCTGGTGAAGGTATGTACAGAACTCCAGGTAGCAGCTTCTAGGATGTCCCTGGTAGGGACACCTCTGACAAAGGCTGTAGAGGTAGATGCAGCCCTGGTTGAATGTGGTCTTATCACTTGTGGGGTAGGTTTTCCATGGTGCTTATAGCAGAAATGAATGCAGTGGCCTATCCACTTAGATACGGTTTGCTTTGAAATGGCCTTCCCCCTCTGCCCCTGCAGCAAACGCAACCAGCAGCTGTTCAAATTTCCTGAGAGGTTTAGTCCTGTCCAAGTAAAATTGAACTTGTCTGTACACGTCCAAGGAGTGCAGTATTCGTTCCCCTTTGTTCTGTGGATTAGAGAATGTTGGCAAATGAATGGACTGATTAAGGGCCATACTGGACACCACTTTGGGCATGAAGGAGGGATTGGTCCTGAGGGACACCCTGTCCGCATGAAAGATGATGAAAGGCTCCACTGCCATGAGAGCCTGTAATTCTGACACCCTTTTTGCTGAAGTGATGGCTAGAAGGAAGGTTGTTTTCCAAGAAAGGAATTTCAACTCTGCATTTTTCAGCTGGCTCAAAGGGAGGAAAAGTGAGCTTTTCCAGTACAAAGTTAAGGTCCCAGGGTGGAGTAAGGGCTCTCTTGGGTGGCCGTAGGTTTTTGGCCCCTCTGAGGAACTGCTTCAGCAGTGGATGAGAGAAGAGGGGTGGTTCTGTATTGTAATGAGCTGAAATGGCCGAGGCATGAATTCTAATGGAGGAAAAGGAAAGGCCCTTGTGAAGCATCTCAGTTAAAGGGGCACTATCTCGTTTCTGAAATCAGCTGCTTGCCTGAGTACTTTGTTTACGTTTTAGTGCTATGTAAGTCACATGTTCACAGAGGCAGGATTTTCAGAGATGCTAGTTAGCATATAGCAGGTCAGATTTCACACACTTCAGTGGGGGAGGGTACAAGTGGTAACAGTTTACACTTTGTCCTTTTGTATTTTCCTTCCCCCACCCATAGCTGAATGACTGGTTTAGACTCAGCCAGAGATGTTGTCTAGTCACACTCAGATCTACAGCCTTTGCAGCAGTGAAAATACATTTATTATGTGCTTGTTTTTTGTAACACTTAGTGGAATGATTATCCCAGCCTAGGCAATTGTATTTTATTTGCTTTGGTTTCATGCTTGTTGCTACATGTTTTTTTTCCTATCGCTGGTACTTACTACTTTTCATATGGTCAGCAATAGTGTGTGTTGCTTATTAGTGCATGTACTTACTCATGCAGACACAAATTTCTAAGAGTTTTCCTCATTTGCCAGTACAGTATTGCTTTGAACAATTGCTTCTTGGAAACAACCCACTGAGTTGCAAATGTCCTAATATTCTAGAAAAATGAAAGTCTTACAATGTTTCAATAAAAAACATGTCAACCAACTTTGAAAATCTTGCTACTGTAGTAAAAGTATTTTCCCATTAGCTGACTCCCTGCAGGAATCGCACAGTAACCGTCTGTATAATATCGATTCCATCCAAATGAATTTATTTTCTTTTTCCTCCCTGTATTGCGGTAAAATGTTTGGATCTTTCACTCTTTTCCTAAATATTTGACTGCAGTACAGTTACACTGGTTACCATTTGAAAGTCGAGGCAAATGTAGTCTTGATATTTCCATACACTGTCCTATCTGTGTGCATAAGTATGCATGCAATATGCAATCTAACTTCCACACCCCCAAGAGGGGCAGCAATATCCTAGACCTGGTCATTACCAACATGGGCAACTGGTGTTCCACACCAGAAATTAATTCCTCATTGGTCAGATCCGACCACAAGCTAATCACCCTAGACATCCACATCCCACCCCCACCCCCCCACCCCCATTAGGGAAACCACCGTAAAAAAATTCTCCAAAGTCAACTTCACGCTTCTTAAGATAGAAGTGGCAAACTTCACGACACCCTTACCAGGCACCTGCAGCAACTTGAGAGACCTCAGAGAAGTCTAACCAAGAAAATTCAGCATCTCCAGCACGTCATACATTGACAGACTGAAGTCACTGTCACTATACTCAGTAGCATGCAGGAGACTTGTGCCTGGCCTACAGAGGAATCTTAACTCCCAAACTCCCTTACTAGCCTCAGTAAGAAACTGAGATGCCTCATAAAATCCTCCAAAGCTAGTTACGAAAATAAAATTGCCAAAGATTCCAAAGACAACCACAAAGCATTCTATAACTAACTATGTCAAGAATCTAAATGGCAATGCTCAGATCTGCTCTGAGCTAAAACAGAATGGCATTAAATATACTGATCCGAAGGATATTGCCAATATCCTGGCAGATCGATTCAGTGCCAACTTCACCCCCCTCTCACCCCCTAAATGGCCCATCTCAATACCGGAAGATTGCCAAATTCCAGTAATAACGGCCACACAGGTACAAAACGCACTCTCTAAAGCCAAGAATACAGCATCCATGGGACCAGATGACATCCCGGGCTGTGTACTACATGAACTACAATATGAACTGGCACCTCACCTAAGTGTCATGTTTAATCATAACCTCACCTCAGGTTTCGTGCACACTGAGTGGCGCAGAGCTACAGTTATCCCAATCCACAAGGGGGGATCTACCTTGGATCCCGGAAACTACCGTCCCATCAGTCTGACAAGCCTTATCTGCAAGGCCATGGAGTGTATTATCATGGAACTTATAAACAAAGACATTGGCAACCTTCAAACACTGGACCCCACCCAGTTTGGGTTTGTGAAGGGCCGATCTTGTCTCCTGAACCTGATTGACTTCTTTGAATCAGTCTCCAGAGCCATGGACAAGGGTAAGGTGGTCCACACAGCATATCTAGACCTTGCCAAGGCCTTTGACACCATCCCCCACTCTGGAATCATAGATAAACTTACTAAGTTGGGCATTAATCCCTGTGTCACCCAATGGGTTGCTAAATGGCTTACTGATGGAACCCACACTGTAAAAGTAGCTGACTCCAAATCCAGCTCCAGACAAGTGGCAAGTGGAGTACCTCAGGGTTCAGTCCTGGGGCCACTCTTGTTTGGCATCTACTTCTCTGAAGTACAGGTCAACACTAAGGGACTCTGGCTAACAAAGTTTGCAGATGACTGCAAACTGGGAGCCATTATTGAATCCCCAAATGATGTGGATACTCTACAAAAGGGCCTTACAGAAACAGATGCTTGGTGCCAGAGCCATGGGCTCAAGCTCAATGCCAAGAAATGTATTGTTATCCCCTTTGGGAAAAAAACATGCATCCATGAATTACCATATAGGTGGCAGTACACTAAACACAGAAAGTGTGATAAGAGACTTAGGGACACAGGTGGACAGTGGTCTCACCTTCGATAACCACATCGCCACAACAGTCAGGAAATCCTTCTATGTGGCACACCTCATCACGAAGGGCTTTTCATCCAGAAAAATGGAGGTCATTGTTCCACTGTACTCATCCCTCATTAGACCCATTATAGAATACAATGCTCCATTTGGTATGTACCTCTCAAGACATCTGCAACAACTGGAAAGGCCCCAGAAATACCTCACTAAAAGAATCACAGGCCTAAAGCAGTTGCCCTACGCTGACCGCCTTAAAAAACTCCAGCTATACTCTGTCGCATATTGTCTACTCAGAGGCGATCTCTGCTTAACATACAAGGCCATGTCAAACCCAGAGCTGTTGGACATGCTACACTTAAAGAAATCCCAATCCCTCAGAGCTACACGCTCCAGGGATCTAAACCTTGTCATCACAATAAACAAAACATGCTGGAGGGATAGGTTCCTGACCCAGAGACTCCCCAGACTCTGGAATAGATTGCCCATACATGTCAAGCAGAGTGCCTCTTTGGACCTCTTCAAGAGGAACCTTGATGATTGGATGGGAGAAAGGAAATTCACCCCAGGGATCACGTCAGTCGCCCTGCTAGACAGGAGTCCAGGAAAGTAAATGTGGGAAGAAATAGCCAGGGAATTGTTATGGCTAGGCTTGTATAGGGCTGATAGCCTAGTACCAACCTATGAACCCATAAAAACAAACCTAATGGAAATGATGCACATCCGCAAGTCACATGGGATCAGAGTCACTTGCGCCAGGGACCTAAACCTTGCCTGTGACATAAATAGGGGCTTTTTCCCCAAGGGAC